>NW_022900941.1:33456644-33465056 GCF_012274545.1 Fukomys damarensis | reverse complement strand
ATGTGTACAGGGGTAACACATCGTACTAAATATGTAAGGTCATATCTACGTGGGTTTGATTACAGAAACTAATAAAGTATTCTCTAAATAATGAAAAAAAGAATAAGATAAGACTATAAGAGCGAGAAGCAATTTAAATATGTTCGGGGACCATTTTCATCTCCAGAATTAAGGATTATTTTGATGTTACATCATTGCCTTTTCTCTTTTACTTTCCTTTTTAGTTTTATTTTAGGATTCCCTATTTTTAATGTTCATACAGAGATTTCTTTAACTGAAATACCGAATAGTTTCTCTGGTGTGAAAAACTACACTAGTACACAGGATCCTAATGAGACAATTAATAATGTGAAATAGGAAGTAAAGGGCTAAAGGTGTAAGGAAAGTGGGAAGGGTGAGGGAAAGGTAATAAGGGAGAGGAAAAAATATGAGAAACTGAAAAAATGGAAATAAAGTGTTTGTAAATGGGGAGGGGAGGAGGGGTGGAGGGAGGGCAGGGACAAGGGGAAAAATGAGAATCAAGACCTATCATCATGTAAAGGTACAGAATCCCAATGATGAATGTAACTGTATTTGTATCCCTAGATTGTACCAATAACCTCAATAAAAAGAAAAAAAAATTAAAAAAAAAGAAGGAATAAAATTTTGACACATGGGTGAATTTTGAAAACACTGTATAGACTAAGTGAAACACACCAAACACAAAGGGATACAAACAGTATGATTCTACTTCCTGGTTAAGAGACCGGGGACTTGCAGAAAGGGAGAAATGAAGAGTTAAATGTTCAGTGGGTATGGAGTTTCTATTTGGGAAGATGAGAAAGTACTAGAGATGAATAATGGTGATGGCTGCACAACGATGTAAAAGTAGTTAATGCAATCGTTAAAAGAATTAAATTTTATCTTATACTTTACCATAGTAAAAAAAAATAACAAATGTAGGGGGAGAAAAACAAAGTCACAAAAAAAAGGCAATGGAATGGGTGATTCTGCTAGGCTCCAAGACTTCTAGAAGAGCTGTTATAATTTTTAAAACTCAATACATTTACTCACATTCACTGGTGCTCAAAGAAACAGGCCAGGTCAAAACAACAGCTCAGGGTCAATGGGACTCTCTAAACAAGGCATGATGAAGGTAGGTCCCCTGTCAGAGCAGCAGCCAGCAAACAGGGATGGGAGCAGGACAAGCTCACGCATTCTCTCCCTCTAATCTAGCCCACCAGTCCTAAACTGCAAGGTCCTTATTGTCCTGGGAGTATGAGCACCAATCACCGAAACTTCTCTATGTACACACATCTAACAGCTCCAAGGCCCTGGACTACTGCCTAACACCCTCTGGTCCCTCAATCAGCAGCAAGGCTTTTTCCCTGCCCGACAATCAGCTGATGGAAAGCTAAGGAATTCTCTGTGCATCCTTCAATGAACCCAAACATTCTTCTGGTTGAACCAGAGCACAGAATTGTGTATTTGAAGACTTCAAGTTCAATATAAGCCTCCAACAACTACCTCTCAATCAGTGCCCCCCCAAAAAAAGCAGAAGAGGGGTATGAAACACACACACACACACACACACACACACACACACACACACACACGAGATAAACTCAGGTCTATTTTCTATGTTTAAGGAACCCTGTACACATGAGATCTGTATGTCAATGTTACCTTCTGGTTGCTTAGGCAACTTTGTGATCCCGAATGAGATTTGGATAAGTGGCAGTGCAGAGCTCAAAACAGAACAGCAGTTTACAAAAGATACCCACAGAGGACAGCCTACACCTCAAGTCATGATAGCTTTGAGTACTAAAACCTGCAAATCCAAATTGAACATCATTATTTCATGTTCCCATTGGAAGCAGACTGCCCAACTGGGAAACATTAAGGCTATTTTTCTGGACCAGGGAAGCATACACGCAGGTGAATAACCACAGGCTGCTTAATTACTGAGACACAACCAGTAGATTTCAGAGTTTATGTTATTTTATTTTTAATTCTATTAGCCTTCTTGACCCACATTTTCATGCCTGTAACACCTGGAAAATTAAAATTTATCCTAATAGGATTTAATTAAAAGTTAAATATAGCAGCTGAAACCTAATTTCATTTAAAGTCTCCTCTAAATCTTAAAATTACCACAAATTTGGCTTGGCTAGAAGACAGCACAGATGATTCTGGATTCAAGCTTCCAACTGCCATGCATTTGTAAGGGCTGTAACTAAGCAACAGAAAGAACCCACACCCAACAGATGCAATTCTAGCTTTGATATTTCACTTCAACTACTGGACAAACTCAGATTTCACACATACTTTTGCAAACATCTAGCTAGCCTCTCCAGTAAGAGCTGAATTTTGGTGTAGTTTTTCATTCTTTGCTGCAGTACAGGAATTGAACCCAGGGCGTTCACACTGAGGTTCATCTCCAGTCCCCTTCTCCCATCCCCCATGCACACACCCTGTTGTTTTGGTTTTTGACAGGATCTCACTAAATTGCTAATTGTCCTGGCAGGATTCGAACTTACAATGCTCCTGCCTCAGGCTCCCAAAGTGCTGGAATTACAGGTGTGTGCCACTCACTATATCCAGCTTGTGCAGTTTCTTTCAGAAAGTAAAAACAGTCATTCTTCATAAAAAGTGAAGACCAAAATTAGTCAGTACTTGCTGTCATTTTCTACCAGTTTTGTTATAATAATAGTGGTGAACATCATTCTCAAATCAACTCTAGAAATGCGGTGACTACACAAAATACCCTACTCTGGTTCCAGGAGGTATCCTTCCATCCCAGGATCCACCTCTCGCTCTGGTAAGTATCCTGCTAAGTTAAGTGTTCTTCCTCTTTTCCTACCATTATGGAGGGGAAAAAAATTTAAAGAGTGCCCCTGGGAACTGAGCAAGATGTCTATAATACTTTATCTCCACTCACCGGTCTGTGAAAAAGTAGTTCTGCAATCCTGAAAAGCCTTCTTCCATTATTGTGTGGCAGATAATCCAACAAATGGACATTCTCCAACACCCACTCAGTCAGGCCCACAATGAACAACCATTTCCCTCACGGAAGCTGCACACTAGCAGACAGCCCTAGGAGGTGGCATATGAATTCAGCTCTTGCTCTTGCCTGGATACAGACTGCTGCTGCTATTGCCCCTGGTGACCACATTCACTCAGGCAGAAATGGCTTTGGTAGGTATTTCTCTAGAGAATCAATTCACATCAACTAAGAGCAATTAAGGAAACAATTTTCTGCTAATTTATTTTGAGAAAATTCTCCCCTGAAATTTTATAATGGTTATGTGACATTATCTCCCCTCTACTACTGCATGCTGGATAATTCAAAACTGGCTCATTGGAAACAAAAACCAGGCACCAGGCGTGGCTGCACATACCAGAAATTCCAGCATTCAGGAGGCTGGGGCAGGAAGATTGCCATGAGTTTGAGGCCAGCCTAGGCTACATAGTAAATTCAAGACCAACCTGAACTATACAGTGAGAGCCTATCTCAAAACAAACAAAACAACAACAGTAAACAAGACAAAAAAAAAAAAAGATTCCATCTCATTTATCAGTATCAACCACCTCAAAAAATAAATATTAGTAACACCTACCTGAGGAATACCTCCATTTTAAATAGCCCAAGTGAGAATAACAGGTGAGAAAAAACAATGCACAAGTCACTGTAGAGTGACTCGCACTTTTTAAAATATATTTAGGAACCAGTATGTGACTTTATTCCTAGAGCAAGCCTGCAAGGAAGGTAAGCTATCCCCAAGCTATCCTCCAGATAAGGCTGAAAGGAGTGACATATTTACTCACAGAGACTCAAAAAATCCCACCTGAACAAAGAATTAAGACCTCAACACATTTTTGCTGCTTCTGAGCAGGCTGTGCCATCTCTAAGAAAAGAACATGCACCTTCCAAAAAGCTCCTCTGACCCTGAGAAGTGGGTGTTCACATTTCCATGATATATCTCTGGGGTTGTTGGCTGGTTTTTTTGGTTTATGGTGCTGGGGTTCAAATCCAAAGCTTTGTATGAAGTAGGCAAGCATTCTACCACTGAGCTACATTCCTAGCCCAAATCTCTAGGGTTAAATATACAAATACGACATAATATATAAAGTTTCCACAAGGCTCATGTATCTGCTGTGTGCTCCTATATTAGAGTCTTACAGTACAGCTGAATCTATGTTAAGAGATTTTGTACTGGAATTTTGTGACGTTTCAAATGCTTCAGGCACATGAAGCTCAACAAGTCTGAAAGGATCTCAAGAATCTTTCCACACATATCTCCATACATATTTTTCACATTCCATTGCAAGACAATAGCACCTACTAGATATTCAGGACTTCTGTCACTTTATTAAGTTTTTTTTGTAATAGAATTATAGGTAGCAACCAGTGACACAGTCAGGTACACACAGTTATAGCTGACAGTTAAGGCGAATGTGCATGAGACAGAGCTATATCATGAAAAAAGAATAATCTTAATTTAACAGAAACAGCTAGATGGGACTGGTAGATGACTTAGCATTTCAAATATCTGAGTTTATCTAAATGGCATAATCATCACCTTAAATCTAAGGTGGGTCATAACATCGGATTGACGTGACTGCCCTTCAAATCTCCTCTGAGCCACTTCTATGTACCAGATACCTTGCTGGAAGACAACAGGATAGTTGTTCCACTGCCAGTAAGGTCTGTGAAGAGCGATGCCATTTTTCAAATAAAGGAGAGTGCAAAATCAAAAAGGTAAAAGAAGAGCTGGGCACAGTAGCACACACCTGTAATCCTAGCACTCAGGAGCTAAGGAAGGAGGATTGCTGTAAGTTTGAGGCCAGCCTGGGCTAGATTATGAGTTCAAGTTCAGCCTGAACTACAGAGCAAGACCCTATCTACAAAAAAATGTAAATGTAAATGTAATGTATATTAAACAGTCATGAGTCAAGGATGTATCCTACAACCTTGATAGATAACCACTAAAAAGAATATATAGCTAACAGGTAAGGGTCAAAAGCAAATACATTTTTTCTTCTGCTGAATCCAGAAGTAGTGACTGAGAAAATACACAAAATAGGCCAAACACAAAATAAATTGCAGACAGCAGATATAAACTTCACTACATCAGTAATCACATTAAAGGTAAATTAAAATGACAGAAAAAAGGCAAAGGTAATGTTATACCTTATATGTAGACAGCCCCCCCCAAAAGCCTCATGCACTCATAGGTGGGCTTTTGGGAGGTGAGTGGACCATGGATGTGCAGATACTGGATTAGTCCACTGATGAGTTGACACCTGGGTGTGATGTTGGGAAGTCAAGCTTGGTGGGCGGAGGTGGATCACTGCGATATGGCCTGGAGATATACCTCTCTCTCCCTCCTGTTCCCTGCCTGCCTTGCCATGAGCTCTTTCTCCTTTGCCATGCTGCCCTGCTTTGGAGCCAACTATGAACTACAACCTCTATAACCTGTGAGCTAAAATAAACCTCTCCTCCTTTAACTTGTGCATGTCAGGTATTTGGTCCCAGCAATGATAAAGTAACTAAGATGAGCAGAGAGGATAAAAAGGAAGACCCAAGTACATTACAAAAAACATGAAAGGTTGTAGAGGTTGTCACTTGGGTCTGTCTTGTTCCCTGCAATAAGAAGCCTGCCAAGCCAATTCTAACTCTGTGTCCACCAGAATCCATATCTTTCACAACTCTTTTGTTTGCCTCCATTCACCGTTAAAAAAGCAAATCACTTTATTGGAAAAGGCCATAGAAAACTCTTTGTCTTGGTGATTCTTTAGTGAGAAAGCCCTTGTTCCTCCCAGCTAGAAATAATTCATTTAGTGCATCCTTGCATATGCACAACAGACCCTGAATTTTATCTAGATTATCACATTATTTAACTGGAAAGTGCCTTACTATTTTTCTGGGGGAAATCAGTAACATGGAAAGGGACCCACTTGTCTGCCCACACTCCATGCTCCGATCTCTCTGTCTACCCCATGCCTCAACCTCCAAGTACCAGGCTCCATTAGTACAGCCATAAAACCACTAGTGTTTGGTTAGCAGAAATGTGTCCTGAAATTATCAATGCAGTGTTCATGCAGAAGGGCTACCGTTAGGTGCAGCCAACTTTTCCCAGCATCAATCAACTACAGTAGATTGTAGCAGCCTTTCTTTTAAAGCACGTCAGGAATGCCGTGAAAAACAGCACAATCCATGTTCCTCAAAGACAACACAATGTCGCTCAAACAACTAAACAAAATGATCAGTGAATAAATACATTCATTTCTACAAAAGTTGGCTCTATTGTAACTTTGTCTTAAAATCTAGGTGCAACTGTACTAGTGTTAAGAGGTACTGTTCGTCTGTTGCTCTCTGCTTAGCCCTCAAACTATCACCTGTCTTGACTTGCCAATCGCCTCCAGAGATATCGTTTATTTCTTTTTATCTGTTACCTCTTCAAGATAAGGAAAGAGGAAAGCAGGAAGGGAAATTTTTAAATGGGGCCAAATAAAATTGTTTCATCTTAGTTTTCCGTCACTGGGTTCAAGGAGAGAGAAGTGGGTTTGATGATTAGCCTTCCTGAATTTCAAAGTCATCAGGTCATGGGATGAATCAGTTTTCAACCATTTCCAACACTTAACAGTAGCAACTCACATGGTCCAACCTAGTGGCAAAACAATACTTGATTATTGGGTTTAAAAAGAATATAAAGTTTCCATTTCAGTTTAGCTCTTTACTGTTGTTGTTGTTGCTTATTTGTGGGTTTTTGTTTTGTTTTTGTTTTGAGATAGGGTCTTGCTATGTAGTCCAGTCTGTCTTTGCACTCACTATGTATTCCAGGCTGGCCTCAAATTTGCAGTGATCTTCCTGCCTCAGCCATCTGAGTGCTGGGATTACAGGTATGTGCCATCTCTCTGATTACCTTTTAAGAGAAAACTACAAGCCAATCTCCCTAATGAACATAGATGCAAAAATTAAAATCAATTCAACAGAAGACTGCCATACATTTTGTTTCTAATTTTAAAAAGAATATGGAGGAAAAAAGAAAGAAATGTAAGATTGAAAGGAAGGAAAAACAGAACCAGTAAATATTCTCCTCTATGCATACCTGTGATCTTAGCACTCAGAAGGTTGAGGCAGGAGGATCACCAGGAGTTCTCGACCAGCCTGGGCTACATATTGAGTTCAAGGCCAGCATGAACTATGTAGTGAGAAAGAAGTCTTTGCAGATAGGGAGGATGGAGGGGTTGAAGAGAGGGCAGGGAATGGAGAAAAACTAAGAACCAAGATTGATTATGTAAAGGTGCAATTTCCAACAATGAATGGCATTATATTGTATACATTAAATGTGCCAATAAAATTAATTTTTAAAAATTAAAAGAAGGAAAAACACTCTCTCTAATGGGCACTCAAACAAGATTTATAGGGAAATTAAATTTTTTTAATCCACCCTTTCCCTCTGCACCCTGGGGAGAAATCTATCTTTTGGTATTCTATCTGTGCCTTATTAAGCTTATAAAAACAATACACAACGACAGACTTTCATAAAGCCCCAAATGCCACCTGCCAAAAGCTCAAAGACAATACCAGAGAGCAACAACCAGTCTCCTTTCTACAGGACAAACAGAAGTCTGTTTTACAGTGCTAGCGATGGAACCCAGGGCCTCTCGCATCCTCGGCAACAACAGACCACTGAGCTACACTCCCAGCTCTAAAGAGGAAAATCTTTGGTCATAAAAGTGAAGCAAAAAGTTTATAGTTGGCTCTCAAACTGATAAAGTACCACTGGATATAAAGTCGTTACGAAGATAAAGATGGGCCCAAAATAATGTCTCAGCATTTGAGTTCCAAATCACATTTCCAATGCTTTTGTGATCTCAGCCATGGGGGCACCATAGTGGGGTCAGCTCCCTGATCTAAAAAAGCAACATGCTAAGGCTAACACGCACACATCTGCTCACAAAATGTTCACCGGGGAATTAGCTGTAACCTATATTGAAAGCTGAAGGTCTGAAAGGTAGTATGGTCATCTTAGACAAAAATAAGAGGGTACCATCTGTTCAGCTGCCCAGGAGTTCGACCACATCAAAGTCATTCAAGACACGCTGTTCAGAGTGCTAGGAATTTGCTGAAAATTAACAGGAGTGAAATGGAGTTGGATCTGGAGACAGACCACATCAGACCTTACACAGTAGAATGAAGAAATGGCCAGGCATGTTTCCCAATACAGTCATATGTGACTTAACAACAGGAACATGTTCTGAAATGTGCATCATTGGGCAATTTCATCATTGTGTGAACAGCATACAAGGTGCTCGCACAAACCTATGGGCCAACCCTGGACCTTGCTGAATCGAGAGACAAGGAAAACATAAGATGTTTGGCAGCACAGCAAGCTGTTTTACAGTCTTGGGGGGGGGGGGGGG
>NW_022900941.1:33392978-33455597 GCF_012274545.1 Fukomys damarensis | reverse complement strand
TGGGGGGGGGGGGGAGAAGAATACACTGTAAAATAAAGATTAAAAAGTACAGTATAGCTAATACCCAGGTGAGTAGCATAGTCACTTATCATCATTATCAAGTACTATACTTTTACCTGACTGGCAGTACAGTAGGTCTGTTTACCCCAGCAACATTATAAACAGTACATAATATATTCAGGATGACATTACAATGGTACATCACTAAGTGATAGTAATTTTTCAGCCCCACAGTTATCTCATGGGGTTACTGTCACATATGTGGCCAATCATTGTGACTGTGTTTGAACAGAGCTGTGATCCTACTTATGGAATGAGGAAGAACACCTGACTGGCTCTTAGCCCAGGGTGGGTTAAAGTACGCTTAAGAAAGGCAAGGAGGGGGCCAGAGATTTAGCTCAGTGGCACCCTGCCTGCCTCACAAGCACAAGGTCCTGTTTGATCCCCAGTACCAGGGAAAAAAAGGCAAGAAGGGTTGTGGGTTTTAGACCAACTACATATACCACTTCTCCGTCTAGAAGAGAACTGTGAAAATGTGTGGATAACTGAGCAAGGGCAGCCTGCAGGCAGATTTCTAATCTTAGGTGAACATCTATTTCTCTTTCAAAAGCATTCCCTTCCCTATTAGTGGTGTGTAAACTACTCACCACTTCACAAACACACGTTTCCCCAAATACACATGTTTTCAGACTTTTATTAGGGAGTTTAATTTTACGCTTTTCAGAATTTTTCTTTTTTCAACTCATCAAAAATCTCATCGGCTTCTACTGAAATCACCCAGAGTAGTATATTTGGGTGACTATCCCTTAGGAAAGGAACTTAAAATTAACCAATGAGGGCCAGGGATTTAGCTCAGTGGTTCCTCTGCCTGGCTGGCAAGCCTAAGGTGCTGAGTTCAATTCCCCATACCAAAATAAGAAGAAGAAAAGAAAAGAAAACCTAGGATTTAAAAATCAACCAATGGCCTCGTGTATTTCTTCTAAATAAGTAGGGGACAAGGAGAAAGGAAAAAGGGTGTTTGTTTTAAAAACTATTGCTCTAAGTAATCAAGGAAT
Organism: Fukomys damarensis; assembly: GCF_012274545.1. NCBI lineage: Eukaryota > Metazoa > Chordata > Mammalia > Rodentia > Bathyergidae > Fukomys > Fukomys damarensis. Next base: position 33,454,542 of record NW_022900941.1, on the reverse strand, counting down.
CATGTGGCTCCACTCTCCAACTGCAGGTAATTAACAACTAAAATCACATTTAGCGGCTCCTAGCAAGCAGGTGAGGAAAATAATTTTAAGAAATGGCCCTAGCAGGGTTTCCACAACTAATCACTGGGCAGTCAGCAAGCTGTCAAGGCCACAGCATTGCTCAAAACATTAAAATAAACCTCCCCTTAGGAGAGCATATTAATCAAGTAAATCTTTCATGAGAGGAGGATACTTTTTTTTTTCTCAGAAAAATAGGAAGCTTACATAAAGAAAATAAAACCACTTAAACACCATGAATCTGTCAGGAACCAAAAAAGATATGCCAAAGTGAAGGCCTCAGAAACAAAGTTTATCTCTGACCTTTTCTTCCCCTGCCCTCTTACTCCTGATGCTCCCAGGATGCAAGTCATAGAAATCAGAATTCCTCCTCTACAAGCCAGGCCACAGAAATCACAATCCCTTTCCCCACCAAAGCCAACCATAGTACTTAAAAAAATCACCCTAATGTTCCCCCACCTTTCTGGATAAGAAATGGTCATAAAGAAATTCGGACTTATTCCAGAGAGGTCTTGGTCCACACCTGGAGAAGAAGATATACCACCACGGAGAGGCCAAGAAAAATCCAACCAGACAGATCTCGCTGCATTTTCCCACTTGCTCCATTTTGTCAGATCATACCCTTTGGTTCTGATCATATTTCTACATAGCTGTCTACACTTCATCAGTCATAAGCATAAAAATGTATATTCACCCTGAGTTTTGAGGCCCCATCCCAAAGGCTTCTATATCACACAAAATTATGACAAATGAATTTGTTATGCTTTTCTCTTTTTAACTTACCTTTTTTGTTCTCACATGGCAGCTAGTACCCTTTACGATGGGCAGGAAAGGGATTAAGGCAGAAGATTAGGGCATAGCAAACTGGCTGAGCATGTGGACAAGGCCTACCTTAAGGGAGATCCAGGAAATGTGCAGAAAAACAGATCCCAAAGCCCTGCATCTGACACCTTCAGAAAATGCTATCTTCAATCTCCAGATAACTCAAGAAGGAGTTGTTTGACAGAACAGCCTGGATGTGACATCAGCCCGAGAACTGGGAGATACAAAAGATGGCCACCACTGAGCTCTGCTCTCACCCTGTAGAATACACTTTCCCTACTTTTAATTGTACCGCACTTGCTGTGCAGAGCATCTTTCCTTTCCTAACTTTAACAAATGTAAAACCTCGATACCTTTTTTGTTTGTCTTGTCCAATTCTTTATTAGGCTCTCAATCCGTAGTTATCTAGGAATAGGGACCATAATTTTACTGAATTTCTCTATGTCATTAAAAAAAACTACTATAAAATTAGTGATTATTTCATTATCTTTATACTAAAGGCAGTTTTGCTGATCGCCACATTCCCAATCCTGAATTCTTTCACACCTTGCACATGGTGCTAAGACTTGGGCAGAGCCCAGCTAATCATGTGGGATTATAATACCGATTTCCTTGAAGCACCTCTGTGTACACAGGTGAGGTAAAGGGTTGAGAAGCAAAGGATACAGCTACTAGCACTTCATGAAAGTTCCTTTTCAGTACTGGGGATCAAACTCGGGACAATGTGCTTGCAAGACAGGCACAGTGCCACTGAGCTAAACCCCCAGCCCTTGGTTTAAAATTTTTTAACATGGTATTTTAAAGCCTGTGGAGCAATTTATGGAGCCAACTCCAAGCCCTTCTTCCCTCTTAACCAGCCTGTGGTTGTTTTTAAGCATTTCCTCAGGCTAACTAGAAATCAAGCACAAAGAGCATTTCACCTAGATCTGACAGTCAGAATCATTTCAAGGAAGAAAGCATGCACAATACACATCCTCCCTTTCTGAATTTCATTTAGTCTGATTGTTAGAGCCTACACCTTAAAACGGGGGGGGGGTGCTAAGCCAGCAATTTGCCAACAAATATGAAGTCAATGGGCTGGGGATATGTCTCAATGGTCAGGACTCCTCGAGCAGTCACTAGGCCCTTTTTGCAATCCCCAGTAAATCTAAATCAATGTGGGGGGAGGGGTCAAAGCTCTTTGTTAAGCAATTTTAAAACAGGTTAATTATTCTGAGCTGAGAGATACACTCACCCACCTGTCCAGAGAAACTCACTGAGCCCCATTTCTTCCACCCTGCAGTCCCCTATGCTCATGGCAGAGTGATTTGCCAACCCATCACCTAACCTAATTCTCAGTACCAACAGTTCCCACAGTCCCCCAACACATTGACACACAGGTGAGTTACAGGGCGCTGAGCTATCTCTAGTTCTATACAGTGCCTTGTCAAGCCAAGTACTGCACTGATGGACTGTGTTATTAGTCAACCCTGTGATTTAGCTGTTCTTCTGAGAAAACCCATCTCTCCCAGGAAGTTGAAGAAAAAGGAAAATAAGAGGTTTGTTTCTTTAAAAGATGAACAGGGCTTATACAGCCTATGGAAACTGTACTGTATTTGCTTACAGACATGGATAAGAGATGTTTGGCACACCTGCAGCAAGAACCAACAGGCTCAGTCCAACAGACAACACTTCAAATGCCAAAGCACTGAAGAACAAGGGAAAAAACACAGGATTACAGGATTCCTTTTTTCTTAAATGTACACCCACTTTCAGCTTACTTGGTCACAATTCAGCAGGAAAAAAGATCTAGGGACTTTTCCGGTAAGCTGAGAAATATGAGCAGGTGAAGGAAGACAAGAAGACTGTCATGCACGCTCATTTGGGCTCAGAAGGCAGAAACTGCCCAAAGGCAGGCAGGAACTGATGTTGAGGCTGAAGGAAATCCTCCTTGTGACTACAAGAAGGAAAAGACAAACTAAAACCTACAGTATCTGATAGTATTGAAGCTCCTGCTCCAAGATATTAAATGGTCAGTCTATTATTGACACCTCCCTGAGGGTAGCAGGCATTGTGGGAGAAATGGCCTACTCTAGGGGAGAAAGAAAGTGAAACATGTTTTATTTCTCTTTGATGCTAATTTAACATCAACAGAAATATAAAGGTGACCACTCATTAATTGCTTTTCATGTGTTGATAAGCACCAACAAGAGTTTTAATGGACTATTTCCAATTGTCTTAATAACCCGCTGCACAAAATAATATTTTCATGGCTTTTTTAGTTGAGGAAATTGATGCTTAGAGAAGTTAATGTTCTTCTCCTTCTCCCCGCAAACCCCAAGGTTACAAAGAGACACAGCCAGTCCGTGTGACTCAGAAGCTTTTTTCCCCACCCAATTCATCATATTCACTGCCTTTAACTCATGAATAAAAATGTTTCAAATATGGTCCTATGCAAGGCATCAACCAATAAGGTGAAGAGGAAAAAAAAAAAGAAAGCAGTGAACTTCCACATCAGTAAGAAAGCAATGTAAATGAAACATGTTATACTCAAATTGGGGGTACGTTGGGATACACACTGAGAATATAAATTCTGGAGCTATGGGGACAACTCAGTGGTAGAGCACAGACTTAGCATGAACCAGGTCCTGGCTCCCATCTCAAGCACCAAGAAGGAACAAAAAAGATATCTAAAGTCAAAAGACTTGGATTTGACATCCCTATGCAAGTATCCTACCTTCTCTAAGACTTAACTTTTTCATCTGTAAAATGGCAGTAATAATGGCAAAAGCAATGACTCCATTTATATAAAACTTATACTACCCATCCAGACAAACATTTGTCAAAAATTATACTGCCATCGTGGAAATCAGAACCTAAATGGCAAAAGGGAACAGTGGAACGAACTAAGATTACTTTCTTTATAATAAAGGCCATCAAATGTCTTCAGTTACAGTACTGAAAACACCTCAAAGGGGAAACATACACGAGTCACTTTTCTCCTCTTCCCATGGTTCTTCTCCCTACTCTTTACACTAATTCTAACCTCTTGGGCACTAATGATTGCCAAGAACAACTTGCTCTGCCTCTCCTCGTAAAGACAGTGGTTTAACTTTGAGAACTGAAACAGCTCCTCTTAGGCAAAATAAAGATTTATATATATTGCTGGCATTCAATATCACTGTGCAGAAAACTTGTAATGAATATTCACAGAAATAAAAAAACCATAAGATCTAAGAGCATACGCCCCCAAAAAGTCTAACCTAGCCTCCTTTCTGGGTAAATTCATAAAGGTTAAAAATTACCCAAAATCTAAACTAGGCATGGTGGTGCAGCATGCCTGTAATTCCAGTACTTGGCTGTGACTCCAACTCAAGAAGCTGAAGCAGGAGTATCACTGAACTACAAAAGACCCTGTCTCAAAAAAAGCAAACAAAAAAACATTGCCCCAAATTTGTCTTAATGCTCAATTGTGACAGGATATCATAAGCACTGGGAGCATTTTTTTTAAAGTTTGTTTTTGAGACAGAGTCTTACCATGTAGACCAGACTAGACTTGCAATCCTCTCACCTCAGTCTTCCAAGTGCTGGGATTACAAGTGTGGGCTACCACACTCAGCTCAGGACAAGTCTTACTCTTCTATAGGCCCATATGATGTTTTTTTTGCCTTGAAGATTTTACCATGGTATATGTAGTTTTAAACATCAGCACTACCAAGATCACTCTCTACTGAACATCTATTTAGGTAGCCAAATAAAACATTCTAAATCCTGCTATGAACCATGAAGCCAAAAACACAGAACTCAGAATCAGTTGACCCAGGTATTCATCCTGATTATCAAAGACCAGTTTCCATACCTTCAATCACTTTACTTTGTTTCTAGTCTCAAAAAAAAAAAAGGAGTTGAACCAGTTGGTCAACAAGAGCCTTTCCATATGTAAAGAGCTCTAATTCCCAACACTGGCAGACACAGGAAATCAACATTCACTGTGGAAGTCATAAGATGTCAAGGAAAATTGCATATCGAAGCACTACTTGCTGTGGGTTTTTTCCACGGGGACAAAAGTTCCAAAAGTAAACAGTTCTTTTTCTCCAGAACAAGGACAGGACGTTGGGGACATGAGTCATTCTGTTGACATTCTAGGTATTGGTCAGCTGGAGAACAGGAACCAGACCAGCTTCCTAGAGAGGTGAAAAATTTACTTGGGAAAAGATCAAGAAGATGCACTTAAAACGTCAGAAGAATCTTTGCCTCCTAAACCAGTCGTGATATAGACTCTTTAATGGCAATGCCCATCCTCACCTTGGCAAAAGGAGTAAAAGAACTTACATCTAGAACTCCACAGTCCATTGGAACAGCTGTCCAATACTAACAAGATGAAAACACCAATGACTTATAGGCTCAAGCCCTGCTCCCACACGCATACTCTTTCCCCTCAACATGGTAGAATATAAATGTGCCTGTCATTTTTTTCTTCAAGGGCAGGAATTAACAAACACCAGTGAGACCCCAACATTTTTTAAAATTAGAAGAGAAAGACAAGCAGCCTACCCTAGTCAGCGCTCTAGGCTTGTCACATAGATGACCCTGTTTATCTTGTCATTTTAAAATTCATCTTGGCAAAACATCCACAAGCAAAGTTCCAAAATTTCACAAATGACCATGTCATTCTCCTCAAAACAAAACAACAAAAAAATACACATAAAATATATTATGTATCATAACAGAATACATTTTTACATATAATGATACATATATAGGACAGTGGCTAACAACTTCCTAGGCTTTATTCATTGATACAAAGCTCCACGCTGCCCTTGTTGTTTAATGCCCCATCGCACTGTCATGCAGAAACTCTACTAGAGAATGCTGCAGATTATCTGAAAGGTAATTCTTCTGAATTCTTTGCCTAAATCAGAATCCCATATAGTCCCAAACATGTATTCACTCACTCACTCACCTGTCACTGGCAATCTAATGACATAGAAATTCTATTACAAGTAATGGGGATCATGTTAAGGGCTTAGGTAGTGCAAAAAAGAAGAAATAAACATTATCTGCAAAGCTTGTTTATAGTCCCTTGTTGCTTTTTCTATTTACATTCAGTTTGGTGTCCTCTTTCTCCATCGCTTCTCAGCAGATATAAGCACCAAAAGCTACTGCTATGCTATGAGATATAAGGACACACAAGATAACACAAAAAACAAAAGTAAAAAGGAAAAGGAAAAGCTTATCTAATGGCATACATTAAATTGACCAAACAACTGTTAAAGTGCAATTAGGGAATTTCTCCATTTCAAAAGAGTGCTATATTACAGCAGTCCTTCTGCCATTCTTAGGGGTTTTAGAAGGAGCCATTAATTTAAATGTGTCATGCCAAAAAATAACAGATGCATCCCTTAAAGTTCACATTAGTCACCTCACTTCTCAATATATTTGCTGAACAAGCACTGGTTTATTTGATAAACATGTACCAGGGCCATGGGAAGACTTAGAAACAGAGCACAGAGATGTGCTTCCTTAACCAAAACTCAGGCATGGATTAATAACCAGTGTGTGTAAAGTCCTTTTATATTTATTTTATTTTTTATAATTGTTAGCTAAATACTTGTAGAATATTTGATTTAGAAAACCAGGTTACAAGGTAAGGTGAGTTGGTCAACTCAAATATGTGATCTATCACTACTAAGAGAAATAATCACAAAAGCCATAAAAAGTGAGATTTTTAGTTTTAGATAAAACTAAGTACTTCTGAAAAAAAATTGATGAGAATATGCCAATAATGGCCTGGAAGCCAAGTGAACAGTTCTCAATAGCCAGAGCTGGGGCAATTAGAACAAAACAGTCTAATACAACCAAAGTATATAAGAACACATGAGGTTCCTGCTGATATAAATTATTGAATAAACATGAGTAAGGAGAGAAGAAACAAATCTATGCAGAAGAATTCCAAATAATTCATGTAGATGCTGTCAAAGAAGTAGAGCACAACTTTCCACTGCATAAGAGGGCTGCAGATAGTGACATTTTTCCAAAGGCTACAGCATAGAAGGATGGTTGAGATTTTTACAGATTTTTACATTAGGTAGAGAAATATGGCAAACACCACCTGGGCCAGGCTGGTCACGGTCAGTAACAGTGATACATGTTAACAGCAGGTACTCTTGATAGTATGGGATTATAAACAGCACTTTATCTCTGTGGTCTTCCTCTTCCAAACTTCATTCTAATCATTACAAAGACATTGACAAACCTCAATTGAGAGCCATACTACAAAATACCTGCATCAAACTGAAGGAAAGTCTGAGAAAGCCTGATAACCAAAAATAGCCTAAGGATACAGGACATCTGAATATAATGCAGCATCCTCGAAAAAACAAGGAAATGTGAATAAACTATGGATGGTTCTTAGTAACAATGTGTCAGTGTTGACTGGCTAATTCTGACAAATGTACCATGCTAACAAAAGCTAGTAAGAGAAACTGAGTGCAGGTTATATGAGAACTCAGTACTATCTTCTTAATTTATCTATGAATTTAAAACAGTTCTACAATGAAGTTTTGTTTTTAAAGAGTCTATCAGAAAGGAATGAGAGCTGCTCGCAAAAAAGAGCACACACATGAAGTTGGCCAAATTCAGTGTGGCAGCAACTGTCCTTATCCTCTCTTTGTGCACTAACTAGTAAACTCAAAGATCTTGAAGGCAGAACTCAGGGTCCTGTTTTTTTTTGTTCTGGTTAAAAACTGGACCATTCTCAGAAGACAGTATAGATCTTATTCAGTGGCCAGAGACCCAATTTAGGAGATCTCTTTTCTTTACAAAGGGAGAGAGATCTTCAGTCTACTCAAGGAAAACTCCACTTGGAATTAATGGAATGTGTCTGACCAGACAGATGTTGTGGGCTCACCTCCACTAACCCCTCAGATTTGGAGCGCATCTCTTCACAAATCCTTGCTTTTGTTTCACCACTATTTATAAATAGAACAACTCTCACCATTTATGGTGTTAAAGGATTAAACGCAAGTCTGAAACCAATTAAGACAGTACTCCTTTTCCTTTTAAGCTTTTTGGTCAATTTCTTAAGCCATATGGATAGTTCATTAAATCAAATATTACAATAACCATTTCTTCAACAAGCAGAAATCAATTGGAAACTCAAAGACAATGGAAATGGGAATGTAGCTGACAGTTATGACTTTGTTCTTTGATATCTTACACAGATTTAAGCTAATACTTTTTGCCTTCAAGCACTTTTCCTTCTTCCCCTTTTGAGATAAAACAGGAAAAATTCCTTAAGCATAAATGACATCCAGGAATTTAATTCAACTTGAATAACTGAATGGTATCTATCAGGTGAAAAGATGGTATGCGTGGTACATAGAAACCACAAGAACTAGGATGGCCTTCAACGTCAACTCACTTGAAGGACCAAGGTGTGCAACATGAACTTCTAGGGAACTTAATTAGAACATGGATCTATTTTCTTTTATGGGAAACATATAAATTAATGGCTCTCCCTAGAACTTCTGAAGAACCGCATAGACACTCTTTTTGAAACTGATAAATTTCCCAAACTTTCTGAACTTAACTTCCCTCAACTCCACCCTCAGCCCAATACGGTAAATGCAGTCACATCACAGGTCCAGGCCTGTTGAAAAGTGAAATGATAGAGTCTTGCAAGTCCATGTTTCCTCTCCTACAGGAAACAGTTTCACAGTATAGATTTCAACATCTTGTTACCCATAGCTTTATTGGGAAATGAGTCAAAAAGCACATGCAGCCAAATTAAGGTTTAACCTTTTTTTGACTGTGTGTGCCTCATCATCCCTCAGGAGTTTATAGTATGGGCAAGAAATTCATGAGAAAGAAATAAAAATGATAAAATTATAGTCCCTAAGCAGTGGTTCTCAACAACAGGGATTTCTGCCCCCACTGAACATTCAACAATGTCTACAGACATTTTTGCTGTTAGAACAAGGAGGAAAGGGCTGGGGGATGTAGCTCAGTGGTGCCATGCCTGCCTGGCAAACTCAAAGTCTTGAGTTCAATCCCCAGTACCAAAAAAAAAAAAAAGATTGGGAAGAAGGAATGTTACCCAATGCCAGCCACCAGCATCCAATAGATAGAGCCCAAGGATGCCAACGAAATATCCTACAGTGGCCAGGGAGTGTTATGCAGCCCTGAATGCTCAGTGTTACTCCAAAGCCATAAAGGAAAACTGAAATCTGAATTTCTTCTTTTGAAAAAAGGAGGTAGAAAATATTCATTATACTGGCTCCTCCTCAATCTTGTTCGCACTATCCTCTTTCTCTGCACCCTAAAATTTAAGCTTCACTCACAATGCTGGGTCCTCTGCTTTCTTCCCTTGAATCTCTGTAACAACTTTGTTTTCTGATCCTCTTTCAAATGCCACTATCACTCCAGTTTTATCTACCTTAGAACTTAGAGAAGTCCTACATATCAACTGCTCAAAAACTATCATCAAATGTTAATTTCACCATCCAAAATTATAATTGTTAGGAGCCTAACATGAAGAAAACCAGTATTTCTTGAGGGTTTACTAAGTGTAAAGCAATGTAGGAAAGCACACTACATAGGAGAATTTGTAATTCTTACATCACTTTGAACTAGGTATTATTTCTATTTTACAGATAAGGATGAAAGAACATAAGTATTTTATCTCAAATCATATAACGAGTGTGACAGGTCCAATGTTCTTTCCACACAGCCCACTGCCACTATAATACAGTTTTCCTTATACACAGACCAGGCATTAAGGTTATCTGGAGGATACACCAGTGTCTTGATAAATACCAGCCCCCTCTCAGCAAGTTCATAGGCCAGCGAATATTAGACACTCAGGCTTTTTTTTTTTTTTAAACAAATGCCAACGCTAGCTCACAGGAGAGAACAACAAAGAAATCAGTTTACAAATTTAGTATTGTGTCTACCTCTCTTGAAAAATCTGACCCTATTGGATCAAAGGGAAAGAGGAAGAAAAGGGAGCAGGGAACAACAAGCTTCCTTGGCCGGGAAATCACCTAAAGTTCACAATCTGAAAATCTATCGCTTTCTCAATATGTGTCATTTTATTTATCTTCTTAAATAACACCAGAAAATAGAATTTCTCCATTTCCATTTTTCTGGAAAGTAAATGAACAATTCCAGCAGGAATTCTGATACCCAAAATCCATTTTTTTTTAATTGAATCAAAAAGTTAAAGGAAAAGGAAATGAATTATCTTGTAATTTCCCTTAAACCGTCCCCTACATTCTGCCCACGTGGTTTCCTTGCAAATAACTGGGAGAACCATCTGTGTGTGATTGTTAATTCTTCAAATTAAAATTACTCCATTTATTAATGGAGGAAAGTTTCTTCTCAAGTTTTTCTTTCTACATATCCCAGGTGAAGCAGGATTTGCTCAACCCTAACATCCTCAAACAAAGTAACTTTAAATCTAAAACACTTACAAAAAACCTTAATATATTGTTTTCCATCAGCCAATTTTACAATAGTGCTAAGTGCAATTTAAGGATGACAACATCTTCTGGATGACCCACAGAAAGAATGACATATTTAGTCTACAAATTCATGGGATATTGAGCAGCTTGCCAGGTGCATTCCACCTCCATGGTCCTGATTCCTTGAGCAACACAGGCCTTAAAAAAGAGCTTCCGAAACAATGAAAGGGAGGTGGTGTTTACAACCTGAGCAAAAAGGTTTTCAAAAATGCAACTGAGGTAATGTTCTTTGAATAACTGTTACTGCAAATGGCGAATAGAAATGTCATATGAGCATGAATATAAGACAAAACAATATCTATGCAAAAAGTAATTTCTTGGTTATTTTAAATCTTCCTTGAAGTAGGGCCTAGAAAATGTCAATGAAGTGGTAAAGTTAAAGCCTGCTTAAATTAAAAATATACTTGTTAACTGGGAAAGAAAAATAAGGCAATGTCTATGTCAGGACCTACTGATCCTGAGTACATGTCATCTTCAGAAATGGGTGGAATACTAAAAATGAATTATCACAGAGTATTAAGGAGCAAGCTTGGCTTCCATTCTCAGGTTGGCAAGCACTGAAATAATGAACTGGTCAATTACAATACTACCCAATGTATTCAAGAAATTATGAATCAGTCCTCTAAATTTAGCAGCTAGATTCATTCCTGTACAAATTTTCAAGCCAGTTCAACCCAAATAGCAACTATAGGAAGCATAAGACTTCTAAAGCAGAAAAGGAAAAATAAATCCCTCCCATGGAAATCAGAATTATTTCCAGCCAAGTTCTTCTAAATTTCCAATGTGGAAACAGTTAGCAATTGCTGTTCATATGTTTAGTCTAGATCTAAGACAGTAAAAGAATTGAGAGACAGAGAGAGATGTGGGTACAGGAGTTCATTTTTGTAGAAATGCCATGATTAAACAACAAGAGTTCTATTTATGGAGCTACATTAAAGACTTCAGAATCTTATTTAATTTCTATAGTGACAAATACAGTTAAGCAGACTTTTTGATGCTATCAAAAGACAGCAACTCTTAAGAATTATTTTAAAAACAAGACTCCCCAAGACTTCTTTGTTTTAATGTTAAGAGAAAAAAAAACTCTATTTTTTTAATTTCCCAATTTAATTTAGCCTATTCATCTCAGTTGGGGTGAAGCATATTTGAAAGAGGAAGACAAAACCTAGGCCAATTATACAAAGAAGAACACACTGTCTTCCGTTAAAGGCTTATAAAAATAAATTTGGCTTACAAAAAGGAATTCAAGGAGATTTGCACATTGTCCCCTCATTTGATAAGAGCCTGCTGATTTTTTACTCAGTGCATTTCTCCAAATTCATATTGGGTAGGGCAAGTTAAACAAAATTTCTAAGTATATCACTGCAATCTAGCTAAATATAAATAGAGGTTTCACATTTCAAGTCAAAAGATCACATTTAATTTAAGTTTTAATTTTAAGAGATCAGTCCAGATGGTGGTTGAGGATCATTGTGGAGACATAAAAATGGAACAAATTTCTCAAGAAATCTAACAGCCCATCTGGGGCATAATCAAGCAATGAATTTCATTTAAACCCAAAGCACCTTGAAAAGGAGTTTTACCTCTTTGGATCAAGACAGTTCAAGCTCTTACCTAGAATTTGTTGGCAAGTTGTACTTTCTGTAATCTGTAACCCAAGCACTACTCATCTTTTTAACTCTTGTGTGGGGCTTGTCACCTTGTGTCATACAGCACCATGGCAACCCAGCTTGTCTGAAAGAACATCCCAACTGCAAATACAGGCTGAATAAAGCTAGGTTTTCGGCTGTGAACGAAAGAATCAGAAAGGAATTTTAATAAAAAAAATGTTTTAATTGTGGCTTGGGGGGGACAATAAGGCAAATCCATCTTTGACACTGTAACAATCTGATCTGGCAGAAATAACTTTCAGTGCTATCATAAAATAAAAGTTCTATATATATTCTGTACAGTAAATGATTTGAGAACAGGCAATTTCTCAGTCTCTCACAAAGGAAAGCCATCTTGCAGATTGGGTTTTTCAAGTTTTGGTACAACAGGTTTCTGTGTGTCCTCAAACTATATTTTAAATCACTTCCACATTTTTATAAGACTAAATAAAAGATAATTCTTGCCAAATCTTATAAAATAACACCCATGTTGAATAACTAAATTTAATTATAAATTTTATATAAATATTAAATACTTAAATTTCACAGTGTGAAAGGTCAAGTTGCTGCTCTTCATTTTAAAAAACATATCTGAGCTGTGCTCAGTAGCACACACCTGTAATCCCAGCTACCTGAGAGGCTAATGCAGGAAGAGCATAAATTCAAGGCCAGCTTGGGAAGCTTAGTGTGATCCTATCTCAAAATTTTAAAATATAAAATCAAAAAGGGTTATGATTGGGTTCTACCACAGAAGTAGGGAAATCATGACACAAGACTGGGATCTAAATCAACCAAAGGATAGCTGGAGAACTCAGTACTGAGAGCATTCAAAAATTGTCTTTTTTGTTGTTGTTTTGTTTTTGCTGCTTGGAAAAATTTCAACTTAGACGTCCAAATCACACTACACATCAAAGTAAATTCCACATAAATAAATTTTAAGTCTTTAAAAAATATGACTCTAAAACTAAAATTAAGTCACATTTTTGGATTCAGCTGTCAAGAAGGACATTCTAAGTTTCAAAACCATGACATAAATTACGAAAAGTTTAAATTTAGAATATGTAAAAAATGCAAAATTTTCCAAGACTAAAAAACTGAAAAGAGGAAGTGGGAAAAACAGTCAAAACAAATACAGTTATTATCTATTACATGGGTCAGCAAACTATGACCCAGTTTCTCGGTTTGGGGAGTTTTTTGTTTTATTTTCACAGTACTGAGAATTGAACACGGGGCCTTCATAATAAGCAACATCCCCAGCTTTTTTTTTTTTTGTATCAGGGATCAAACTCGGGTCCTTGGAGCTCTTTTTATTTTTGAGACAGGTTCTTGCTAAGCCACTAAGGTGCCAGACTGGGCTCAAATTTGCCATCCTCCTGCCTCTGCCTTCCAAACTGCTGGGGTTATTGTTGTGTGCCAGTATGCCCAGTTCCAATGCCAGTTTTTGTAGGACCCATAAGCTATGAACAGCTTTTACATTTTTAATTAGTTGACAAAAATAAAAAGGTATAGTATTCAACGACACCTAGATTGTATGTTACTTTTCTCACTGAAGAGACAAAATACCCAATACTCTTAAGTTAAAAGAGTAAAGATTTATTTGGCTCACAGTTTGCAGAGGTCTCAGTCCATAGTCAGCTGGCTTCGAGGCAGGGTGCATAGCAGAGGGACATCATAGAGAAGCAGTTCATCGCAGCCAGAAGACAGTAAAAGCAAGCAATCCACAATAGCAGCTGCTTTCTGCCCCTTTTATATTCCATCTTGGCTACTTGGATTAGGGCAGGTGCTAAACCAAGCAGTGGATTAATTTATTAAACACAAATCTTTCATCCCAGCATCACACACTCTAGATCAGCCACCTCTGAAAAAAGCCCATCTATGACTACAAGAGGCTTTAGGGGTACATCTAGACACAGACCATAACACAAAGACATCTAGGTACTATATAAAGTTCATGTTTCAATATGGTTATATTCTTTCAGTTGCCTATTATCTCAGGCTATGTTTGCAGCAGACTGTGGCCCAAAAACCTAAAATATTTACATGTAGCCCTTTATAAGAAAAGTTAGCCAATCCTCCCTCTACTAGGCAAAGTACTTATACATAAGAAAATAAGGCCCAATAAATAGGTGAAGGAGATTGTTACAGCTTAGATCTAAAGTGGCCCGAGAGCCTCATACATTTGGGAGGTATGTGGATGACGGGGGCAGTACTGCTGGCTTGCTGCTAGGTAGCGTGAGGCAGGGTTTGTGTTGAAGAGGCAGGTCACTAGAAGTGTAGCCCGGAAAGGTCTATCTTCCTTTCCAGCTCCTCCTTCCATCCTCTGCTTCTCCTCAGCTATGCCTTCCTACTATGGAGCCAGCCAACAACGAACTACAACATAAGCTAAAATAAACCTCTCCACCCTTACACGTCAGGTATTTTGTCATTTCAGATATTTTGTCCCAGCAATGATGAAATAACTCAGATTTTTTTCTTAGTAAAAGAAAAATTACAACTGTTTAAACACACACACACATGCACGCATGCACGCACACACACACAGCAAATGCTTACTTTACTGTCAAATTGAAAGAATCTCTCTGATCTCTTAAATTAGGGTTTTTGGAAAAATTAACTCTTAAATGCTGTAAAACAAGATAAGAAACTGCAAGGTGGCACACCAAATAAGTCCAACCCTGTCAGAAAGCAATGTGGCAGACAGAATCAAATCTGCATTATGCACTGGGGAGGTAGCTCAGCAGCACCTTGCCTGCCTGGCAAGCAAAAAGTCCTGAGTTTGATCCCTGGTACCAGGGGGGAAAACAATGTCCATTACTTGCTTTTCACTTATCCTAGGAACACTGCCTGAAAGATGTGCAAGTAAGTCCACGTACAAAGAAATTCATCACGGCATCATTAATACAATGAAAAGCCAGTAAGCAGATTCCCCTCAATTCTACGAGTCATTTTATTCAATTATCTAAGTTTTCACATATCTAAAATCAAGATATACAAGTATAACCATGTACATTTAACCCATTTCTTGTTTCCACATATCAAAATGGTGATAAAAATCAACGAGGTCTTGTACATAGTAACAGAGGTGCAAAGAAGAGCCCTGAAAGAGGACCAACCAGAGTATTTCCTTGGAGAAACACACACAGCCACCAATAAAAATCACAGCACAGAAGCAGAGAGCAATGAACTCATGCCTAGTGTCTCTCTCAGATTTCCTAATTCAGATTTACTGAAGCTCTCTCAGTGGCCAATCCATTCAGAAGCCAGAAAGTAAGGAAGTCTGGAGGATCCCATCAGCCAGCACCCCTGCTCACACCAAGAGGGTAGAGAACAGGTGAAACAGGGTGCTATGGCTCTAGCGCACAGCCTCCAAAATTTAGGTGTTGTCATTATGATGGGGCTAAAAGGTAGGGCCTCTATGAGGCCAAAGGGCAAAATTAATCCTTACTTGTTAATGGGACTAAGACCGTTGTAAAACAGGCTTCAGTAAGCGTTTAGCTAGCTTGCCCTTTTTCTCCTTTTGCCATGGTAAGTACGAAACAAAAAGGTCCTCATCACATCAAACAGTGGTGTCTGACCTTCTCAGCCTCTGTAACTCTAAGAAATAAAATTCTGTCATGTTTAGATACAAGATCCCAACAATGAATGTAACTGTACTGTATCCCTAAAATGTACCAATAAACTCAATTAAAGCTGGAAAAAAAAAAGAAATAAAATTCTGTCATGTTTAGATACAAGATCCCAACAATGAATGTAACTGTACTGTATCCCTAAAATGTACCAATAAACTCAATTAAAGCTGGAAAAAAAAAAGAAATAAAATTCTGCTCTTTATAAATCATCCTGTCTCAGGTATCAGTTCTAGTAGCACAAAAGAAACCATGACAGGAAGAAAAAAAGAAGAACCATCATAGTCATTCTCCTACTCACCCAACAAATAATATAAAAATTACTTTCCCTCTGTGATGCACACTGGAAGGGAAAAGTAAATCTCAAAGTCTTAAGTAATGTTACCCCTAAATCACTCACTAAATCAGGACCTGAGTGATTTTGGTTGCTTTAAAAAGAACTGATGAGCCAGGCATGGTGGTGCATGCCTGTAATCCCGGCACTCAGGAGAAAGGCAGGAGGATCACGGAGTTCGAAGCCAGCCTGGGCTACATAGTGAGTTCAAGGTCAACCTGAACTACATAGTGAGACCCTCTCCCAAAAAAGAAAAAAAAACTGACAGAAGAAATTAGAAAATAGGAATTGAGAAGTCAAACTTTTCATAAAAGAAAACATTTTCTATAATGCTAAGGTACAATAGAGATGTTAGACAAACAGCTATGATTTGGGTAAGGTACAAAATATCATGTCAAATGCATAAGAAATTTAAAATTAAAGAACAAATTATTTTGAACAGCAAGGAAATTGATAAATCCATTATATGATTCAAGGTGTAGGCAAAGTTATGAGTGAACTTATATTTTCCAAACAGGTTTGAAAAAAATGAGTTTCTAGTTCCCATTCCTCTGAATTTAAGTTACTTTAAGTAAGATTTTTGATAAGTACTCTACCAAAAGTTGTTTCATGAAGAACATACCAAGGTTTACTGTCTAGAAAAAAGCCAATTTTAAGAGGTTAAACAACAAAATTATTATTTAATAAAGTGTGTATGTTAGCTTTCTACCACTGTAACAAAATATCTGAGACAATCAACTTATAACGAAGAAAGGCTTATTTTGATTCTCATTTTTGGAGCTTTTAAGACCCACTGTTTTGGAGCCTATGATGAGAAGACATGTCATGGTGGAGAACACACAGCAAAGCTGTTCACCTCATGGAGGAGACCAAAGAGAGAAGAGACAGGGTTCCCACAATCATCCTCAGCAGCATGACCCCAATGATATCACCAGGTCCCACCTCTTAAAGGTTCCATCACTTCTCATAGTGGCATCCTAGAGATCAAGCCTTTACACATAGGCCTTTGAAGACTCCAGAACCAGTTGTTGCAGTGATCCTCAGACATCAGGCACCATAATTCTGACATCTCTCTTTGCTTCAAGTCACTCTATTCAAAATCCCTACTGGAAAATACAGGGAAGTAGGTGCTTATTCAGAACAAAAACCATATTTTGTGCCTAACTCCAAGAGAAACTCTAGACACCAACCAAGAGAGCTGACCCCCCCACCCATACACGCTGGCATACAGCTTTACTCCTGCCACCGTGCTTCCTACTCACAGCCCTTTCCTTTTCGTCATAATCATGCCCCCCAACCTGC
This sequence comes from Fukomys damarensis, assembly GCF_012274545.1. NCBI lineage: Eukaryota > Metazoa > Chordata > Mammalia > Rodentia > Bathyergidae > Fukomys > Fukomys damarensis. The sequence continues at coordinate 33,437,249 of NW_022900941.1, read as the reverse complement.
ATTCCCTGGGAACTCCATTCCTGCCGGTGCTCTAGACATTGACATTCAATTGCCTCTATTCTTTGAACTTACTTGTTGTACTTGTTCCCTAGTAACTGCTTTCTAAAGCAATCATCTTTTAATGTATGTTTGTTCTAAATCCTCAGTCTCTCAGAATCTCCCAAGTCATTTCCCGTTTCCAGGGGATTCATCTGTCACTCTTGAGGGTGCAAAGTGAAGTTGCCCAGAAGGCATGAGTGGTTGAATCAAATTTAGGAACCAATTTCTACCTCTAAAATCAGTTCACCAAGACACAGAGATTGGAAGACATTTCGGTTGGAAGTTTGGAAATAGGTATTTAAGGGATGTGGTTGCCATTGCTATGGTATTCATCCATACCTCAGCTTTACTAACAACAGATAGTAAAAACCCTTTCACACTTGGTAAGGAAACAGCCAGTATCTTATCTGCCATATATTTTCATACCTCAACTGAACGAGTACCTTGTTCTAAGGTACTTGTCCTCACTTCTAAGGGGTAGTAAGAATTCAGCACTAAAGAGCTAAGCACCGTAAAAGAAGGTATCTCCCTCTACTATACACCAAATGTTTGTGTCCCCCCAAAACTCCCATGTCAAACATTAATTTCCAATGCAATGGCACTAGAAGACAGGGCCTCTGGAAAGACTGCTGACCTGTGAGTGATCGGTGCCCTTATAAACAGGCCCCTTCCACCATATGAGGACACAGCAAGAAGATGGCATCAAGGACCAGGAAGCAAGTTCTCGCCAGACCTGTGTCTTCCAATGCCTTGGGCTGCTTTCTGGCCTCCAGAACTACAAAAAATAAATTCATTTTCTTCATAAGCCACCTGATCTATGGTATTCTCTAACAGCAGTGCAAATAGATTAAGACACCCTCATTCACACTGCACCTTTTTAAGAAAAAATATATTTTTAAAACATGTTCTTTTCTTTTGTATCACTCTTCCAGTTCAGCCTGAACTGGGAAACTGCATTTAGAGTCCAATCAAAGAAGCCACAAACATTAACAGTTTTACTAATCACTCAGTCTCTTCAGCATGTATTGCCTCAGACTTCTAGTTATCTTGAGTTTGGTTTTTTTAAAAACAATCATTATGCTTAGTGATTATATTCACTTTAAAAAGTCATGAGCTCTAAAAGTGAAACTGAGAAAGAAATCCAAAAATGTGATCACCTCAGTTTTTTTCAACATCTGGAACACTGGTTGTAATGGTTCTTTAGATCAATCTCTCTAAAAAGTGACACTTTCTTTTTTGAACAATTCTGCACAAACTATCAATCACCTGGGCCTGCAATAGGGTAAGAAAATTGGTAATTAAATGAAGAACCTGTAATGGCATTAAGCACATGATTATTTAGCTGTGATTCTCAATAGCCTGCTAATTTGAGCAGAATTGGGGTAAAGATAACATTTCTTTGATGAGTTATCTCAACTCATTTAAGTTGAACCTCAAGCATTCTCCAGTGAGAGCTAGTCTGGACTACTTCCCAGCTCTAAGCAACCTCACCAGGAAATATAATAAATTTTTGCCATCCAGAAAGAGCTGATGAGGCAGTCTCCCTAATTTCCATGATGTCTGCTTAGTTATAGCAGGACAAAAGAAGTCTCTGAATACAGAAGAGCAGAAACACTTTGTAAAGAACATGTACAAGGTCACCAAGCATGCAAGGTACATATGAGGGAGAACTCCTTGGTGGTAAACACCAGCAATACTTTGAAGGGAAGGTCTGGAGTGGCTGTATGAAATAGTTTAAAATCAGGAGAAAACATCACTCTGAGTTTCCTCAAGAAAGTATGAAGGGGGTGTTCTGGAATCCTAAAATAACCCCCACACTTACAAACAGTCATGTTCACAAAGCTTATCATGGAAATCACAGAACCCTGTGTTTAACAGGATGGCAGCAACACTGCCAAGTTCATATGGCAGGCAAGCTTCAAACACAGATAAACAAATGAAAGCCCTTAAGAATATCTTAACTACAACAGAAATATTTGTTTAGTATTAAACTGTTTTAATCACCATGAACAATCGCTGGAGTCAGTGTACAGCCTATGTAGAGAATGAGGTTCACACACCCTAGCAGATGGCCCTTTCTACACTGTCAAAACCATGTGAGAGCCAGGGGAACGTGACCATTGGAGACAGCAGAGTCCTCCACAGGCCTGACAGGGGACATGGGCACGTGAATGGCAAACCTGCACAGCACAGGCACCACTATTTTCAGATGAACAGATGGATGGCCAGCAAGAAATCTTCCAAAGTGTTCTTCTATAATAATGTTATAACCTGCATCCTCTGCCTAAGAGAACACATTAAATATGATGCATTTTTCTCTATTAATCAACACCCACTTGACAGGTTCCATTAAAAGAAACTTCTAAATAACTTCACATGGAGTTAAAAGTCAAACACTGAAATGAATAAAACCTAAGCTGTTGACTGCAGTATAAACAGGATACCCAGGGTACTCTTTGATAAGTCATAATCTTCCATTAGGTTTATCTTATAACTCTGTTTCACACTTCATTCATTTTTAGAAAAACTAAAATGATTTTCTGGTTTTTTTGCCTGAATGATGACAATTCTCAACTATAATAAAGAAGGCTTAATTTAATCACACCTCAATACTCAACAAGTCAGCAAGCAATTAAATTTAACAATTATTTATCAAAGGCCTACTACAAAGCAAGGCCTCAGGCTAGGGCCCATGCCACTATAAAGAGTATAATATAAAACCATCTTTATCAACCATGTGATCTTTCAAACTGAAGTTTTGCCTAGAGTCTGGGGATAGCACAGGCTACAGGTAACAACTTAAGCTTTAGTATTTAACCCAGACTTTCCACAGCATTTGCATATTGTAGTTGCCCACAAAGCAATGAAGGGCTCATTTCTATTTCCCAATAAGGACTCAACCCCAAGAACAGCCACTTGTCCAAGAACTGTGAACCAGTCCTCCATTATGGCCTTGTTCTTTTACCTCTTCATTCTTCAAGCTTCTTGGAGAAATTGTGAAGGCAGAAGAGAATTCAAGAAAACAGAACAGCCAATTTTGCCTAGAAAAGTCCTCTCGCCTTCTAAAGCAATAAAGTTTTCCTCTTGCTATTGGTGCAAGGATTAAATACATTCTGAAACCAGAAACTACTTCCTGTATTACTACTTAATATATTTAATTAGACTACGGTGAATATACAAAAATGGAAAGGAAGGAATCCCAAAAGTCAGTAATTTATAGTAACTTGTTCTGAGTTTCTCCAGGTCAATGAAAACTTTCCTATGCAAGAAGTCCCAAGGCTTCAAAGCAATATTAAATCAAATAGATGATCAGCTACTGAAAAAGCAGAGCTCCAAAAGTCCTACAGAAAAATGTATAAGCAAGTGTAAGGGCAACAGCATAAATCAAAGTAAAATAACTTGCAAAGGAGGCTACTAATAAAGTGATAAATTTAAGTCTAAAGTTTGTTGGCGTTAATTGAACTAATGGCCAAACTACGGACCACATATACAGATCCACCAAGTAAGGAACTATTAAAATCATATAATGCGTAAACTACAAAAATGTAACATCCTCGGGGAGAAGGTAGGTGAAGACATAAGTATCAACAGCAAATTGTTTAGCAGGAAGCAAGGGATGAGTGAGCACCTAAAGAAGATCCTAAGCAGATTCTATCCAGAGTCTTCCAAAGGGCTGTGCATTGAATGAAGTCCTTGCCATACTCACAGATCAAGCCCCAGGCATGCACCCAAAGCCAGAAGGTATTGGCAGGGCTCTACCCTACTTCTCTCCTTTCATTCAGGCCACTAGGAAATACATTTCATGGTGGCCACCCATAATGATGCGGGAGTAAATCTCAGCTAAACATGCTGGCAGAAAGACAAGCTCACCTTATTTCCTTGATTCACCCAAACTGCCCTACCTATTTACTGTCACAGATGAGGGTTTTATTTCTAAAGCTCCTCAGCGAAGTGGGAGACCTTATGACTTCTTTGGGGATGCAGAAGCACAGATGCTGACTGCAGGACTGAGTAAATGCCACTTGGTGAGCAGACAGCATATCCAGGAGGGGTGAAAAAAAGATGACTCAACACAGTACTGACAACCTTGCATTACAATTTAGCATCCAACCTGCTCAAACATTTTCAGTATGGTTAAGCTGATCTGAAGAAACTTCACAGAATAAGAACATAATTTTAGGCCTTTCAGAGCAACCATTTTGATAGTTCTCATAAGTCACTTAAATAAAAACTGTGCAATAAGACCACAAAGTACATGACTAAAATCCTAATTTATAATAAAAAGCAATAAGTACCACCAGGCACCTACAGTAAACTTCTGCTGAGACTCAATCAGTAGAATCCACCTTTGTCCCTCAGACAAAGATATGCTTTTGCCCTTCTATAACTTTTTCTTGCCAAGGTTCACCCTCCTTAATAAAAGTTGCCAGGACAGCCAACATTCTAAGATCACGTGATCTGACAATGCATTACACATTCACAGGGCATGGTTCTAATCACAGCACAGTTTAAACCACCACTAACTATAGAGCTCAGCAAGATGCTCCTAAATAGAATTTTATGTATCTCCTATCAAATTACTTTTACTGGAAGCATATTTGTGAGACCACAAAGAGAAGAAAAAGACCTCAGCCTGAGCTCATTTTCCCATTTCTGCCTCCCTCCCTGCATGCCTTCTGTGGATGGGATTCTATTTCATCTTTACCCACTGGAAGACAATGTACCTGCCAACTGATGTCAAGAGCAAATCACTTCATACACACACACCCCTTTAGATGGGGCTGCTTCAGCACTTGTGAGCTTTCAGCACCAGAAACAGTTACTTCCTTGTCCAAGGGTCACTGTTAACTCTGTTAACAAATACAGAAGCAATCTAACACTTTGTGGGGAGGGTATCTCCCTAAAGTTTTGGAGCTAAAATGCACACTGATAAAATCACCAAGGAGTTAGACAAAGACAGAGCGTGGCCTCTAAAGTTTCCCATCTTTTTTTTTTAATCCTAATATACTTGTATTACTCATATTAAGTGATTACAAAGTTAGGACTAGGAAATGAAGTGTCACTGAAGAAATAAAACAAACCTAGAATTGAATTTTTCCTTTTTGGCGGGAGCATGCAGTAAGTTTTAGAAAGAGAAAAGAGTACAGGCTTTGGACCAGGGAAGGCCAATCTTAGTTAAAGGTATGATGGACCCCACCAGAAACTCACTTTCCGAAATCTAGATAGAAGCTTCCCCAAATTGAGAGACCCCAAGACGAAAGAGCACCTGAGGTATCCAGTATGGCTGCCTCACTGAGCCAGGGAGAGAAGAGGTCATCTTTGAGCAGGCTTGGGGCATCACACTGCATCACTTACCAGTGCTGAGAAAAGAATCTGCCTCTGTCCAGGGGCCACTCCCTGTCAAGAGGACTCTTCTAACCTCTCCTTAACATCAGCCAACCTATACCTCCTCCGTGCTGAACTCTGCATATAATACTCCATGGCCAGGACCCACTATGGCCAACAATACTGCTATCTACATCCCAAAGCCTGAGCCCTACCAGTTACATTTTTAAAAGGTAGTAATTGTCAAATGCCTATATCTAAAAAGTTCCTAATCAGTTCCCAGAGTCCACTTGCTTTGCCCCCCTCTAGGCCCCTTCTCAGAGTTCAATTTGACATCTCTCCTCACAAAAACTAAGATTAACACCTCTCTAACCTCTTGGTCCCTCTCACCACTCAGTTTTACCAGCTTTATTGAAATGTAACTAACAAAGAATACTGGTATGTTTATTGAAGGTGTACAATGTGATGTTTTCATACGTTGTAAGACAGTGTGAAGCAATTACTACAATCAAGCTAACATATCCATCACCTCACAGAGTTGCCTTTTTTGGTGTGTGCATGTAGTATGTGTGCATTTGAGATTTACCTTCTTTACAAATTGAAGAATAAATTCAAGAGTAAAATACAACAGAAACCTTATTAATACAGCTAAAAGCCTGAAGTTGTTCCTTACCCACCTTCTGGGCTCTTTGTGGTGGCAAGCGGAGACCCTTCCAGTTTCTAAGCTCTGCATTTTGCACTACGACCTCAAAAGCACTGAAGAGACAAAAGACTTCCCCAGACTACAGGCCTCCTAGAATCTCCGACTGCAGAACTAGGCTAATCATATTAGAGCATCAAGAGAAGAAAAGTCACATGCACCTCCTTCAGCAGCAAGCTTCCCTTCCATCCTGGTTAAGCACATCTACTGCGGAAGTAAATGCCACTGACTGATGTAACACCTTCATATAAATGTAGAGCACAATCTGAAGGTAAATCAACTCGGGTATTGGTGATGTGTGTGCTTTAACATTCACCTTCTATTAAATGCTTGACAAAGCAGAACAAAATGGTTAAAGGTGCTAAGTAAAGATGTTATGCTGTGTGCAACACTAAGTGAGGAGTTAGTTATATTGTTTCTTGAATTGATACCTTTAAAGCACTAAAGCATTTTAGTATCTTTTTTAAAACTGCTGCTGAGTACAGCTGTCAAGAAGTACACAGGATTTTTGGGTATTCACCTTGTATCCAGATACTCTACTGAATCTGTCAATTAAGTCTAGAAGTTTTTTGGTGGAGTTTTTTGGATCTTCAATGTAGAGTATCATATCATCAGCAAATAATGATAGTTTAACTTCTTCCTTTCCTATCTTTATTGCTTTAATTTCTTTCTCTTGTCTAATTGCTGTGGCTAATGTTTCCAGAACTATATTGAAGAGAAGTGGTGATAGTGGGCATCCTTGTCTTGTTCCTGATTTTAACATGAAGGTTTTCAGTTTTTGGCCATTCAATATGATGTTGGCTGATGGTTTTTCATAGATAGCCTTTATTAAATTGAGGTATAGACCATCTATTCCAATTTTTTGCAGGGTTTTTATCATGAATGGGTGTTGAATTTTATCAAATGCTTTTTCTGCATCTATTGAGAGGATCATATGGTTTTTGTCCTTGACTTTGTTAATATAATGTATTACATTCACTGACTTTCGTATGTTGAACCACCCTTGCATCTCTGGAATAAATCCGACTTGGTCATGATGGATGATCTTCTTAATAATCCTCTGTATTCTGTTTGCTAGTATCTTATTAAGGATTTTTGCATCTATATTCATTAAGGAGATTGGTCTGTAGTTCTCCTTTTTGGTTGTATCTTTCTCTGGTTTGGGAATCAGAGTGATACTTGCTTCCAGGAATGAATTTGGAAGTATAGCTTCTCTTTCAATTTCATTGAAAAGTTTGAAGAGTAATGGTAGTAGTTCTTCTCTAAATGTCTTGTAAAATTCAGCAGTGAATCCATCAGGGCCTGGGCTTTTCTTTGTTGGTAAGTTTTTAATTACATTTTCAATTTCACTGATTGTGATTGGGGTGTTTAAAATGTTTTTATCTTCTTCGTTCAACTTTGGTAATTCATAAGTATCTAGAAATCTGTCCATTTCTTCTGTGTTTTCCATTTTATTAGAGTACAGGTTCTCAAAGTAGGTGTTCATGATCCTCTGGATTTCTTTTGGATCTGTTGTGACTTCGCCTTTTTCATTCCTGATTGCATGGATCTGAGCCTTTGCTTTCCTTTTTTTGATAAGATTAGCTAAGGGTTTGTCGATTTTATTTATTCTTTCAAAAAACCAGCTCTTTGTTTCATTTATTTTTTGTATCGTTTTTCTTAGTTTCAATTGCATTGATTTCTGCTCGGATCTTTATAATTTCCTCTCTTGTTTGAGCTTTAGGTTTTTCTTGCTCTTGTTTTTCTAGGAGTCTAAGTTTCGTCATTAAGTTGTTTATTTGAGCCCATTCTGTTTTCCTAGTGTGGGCATTCAATGTTATGAATTTTCCACGTAGAACTGCTTTCATTGTGTCCCAAAGATTCCCGTATGTTGTACTGGCATTCTCATCTCCATTGTTGGTGGGAGTGCAGACTGGTGCAACCACTATGGAAATCAATATGGAGATACCTCAAAGAGCTTGGACTGGAGGTTCCATTTGACCCAGCCATCCCTCTGCTGGGTATCTTTCCAAGAGAACTAAAAGAATCATATCACAGAGAAGTATGTGCACCCATGTTTATAGCGGCACAGTTTGTAATAGCTAAATCTTGGAAACAGCCTATTTGCCCATCCGTTGGAAACTGGATAAAGAAGTTGTGGTTTTTCTATAAAATGGAATATTACTCAGCCATAAAGAATGAGAAAATAGATTCATTCATAGGAAAATGGATACATATTGAAGATATACTCCTAAGTGAAATAAATAAGTCACACATGTGTAAATACCGAATAGTTTCCCTGGTGTAAATAATCTGCAACAATGCATAAGATTCTAATAAGATTACTGACATTTAGAAATGGGAAGAAAGGAGCTAAAGGTGTAGGGAAGGTGGGATGGGTAGGGGAAGAGTAAAAAGGGAAAAGAAAAAAATGTGAGAGAATGAAAAGATGAAAATAAAGTGTTTGTAGATGGGGAGGGGAGGAGGGGGTGAAGGGAGGGCAGAGGTAAGGGGGAAAAATGAGAATCAAGACTTGTCATGTAGAGGTATAAGATCCCAACAATGAATGTAACTGTACTGTATCCCTAAAATGTACCAATAAACTCAATTAAAGCTGAAAAAAAAGAAGTACACAGGAACCATTCTTGCTTTTTAAAAAATGGTAAGGCACATTTTAAAAACTAAAAGCCATTTCACAACCCAGAAGAAAGGCTGTGACCCTTCTGACCCACCAGGAGGAATATTTAACTATATTCCATTTTGCCATTTTGGCTGAAGAGAGCTTCAAATAAGATCTCCACTGTGACCAAAGACATTCAAATGAGCAGTTTTTCTCACAGCCTCCCAGCAGAGCATTCCTGGACAGCTGGCTTCCCTTTCTGGAAGAGGGCACAAGGCAAGGATATGTAGGATCTCAGAGCTCAGGAGCCTCTCTGCTCAGACACCCTGGAAACCACGGTAAAACGCATGAAAAATGCCATGACAGTGATTTTCAGTCTCTGACAATTCTCAAAATCATTTCTACTTTTCAGGCTACCCTCTTTTTTTTTTTGTATGTGCATGAACTAGAACCTAAGTCTATTATCTACCTCATGTACTTGAATGAATCCCAAGGCAACTCAGTAAATGACTTGGACATTAAGAAAGAAAATGAAAAAAAAATGGAAACAAAGTCATTGTAAATAGGGAGGGGTGAAGGAGTTGAAGGGAGGGCAGGGGAATGAGGAAAAAAATAAAAACCAAGATAGAATACATAAAAGTGCAAATTCCCAATGATGAATGAATGTCATTATATTATATTAAAATGTACTAATAAAATTAGTAATTAAAAAAAACAAACTATGAAAACCACAGGTATCAGTCAATATCCCTGGAGGAGATCTGTAGCTCTTGATTTCAGAACAAGAATCCTTTTACACCATTTGAAACAAAGAGAAGGGAAGGAAACCACTTATTAGGTGTCTGTCAAGTACTATTCCTGGCATGATATACATTTTACCAGTTGGTCGTGCTAATGTTGTTTTTTTTTTTGTTTTGTTTTGTTTTGTTTTTTTGTACCAGGGATCGAACTCGGATCCTTGTGCTTGCAAGGCAGGCAGCAGAACCACTGAGCTAGATCCCTGGCCCAATGCTAATGCTGTTTATAAGAAAATTAAGGTTCAGTTCAAGTAACCTACCATAAACTGCCAATTAACAGACGAAGCCAGTATTATTTCACCACCGCTATCTTCATGTTCTGGTGTTTTCACAGACACTATAACACAGCTCTATGCCACAGACATCATGGAACACAGACACTACATAAGACACTTGGAAACCAACTACTTTGGGTGTATGGATGGGGTAGGAAAACAAGAGGTTTCCCCCACCTCTGACTGACTAAACATCAGAGTAAACATACTGGAAAACAGACCAAAAGAGTATAAGTTCAAGAGTGATCTACTAAAAGACAGCCAAAGGAAACGGTGTAGAGGAAGGGGCATTCCACACAGAAGGGAAAACCTGAGCAAAGGTGCAGAGATGGGGAAGCCCAGGCCAAGGAGGGAACAATGAGTAACTCCTTCAACTTCCCTGTGACTTCTCAGTGCCAGGATGGTGAAACATACAAGCACCTCAGAAACTCGTAGTAAGTCACTGCATACAGTTAGCAGAGTGGGGCTGTAATATTCCTGTCTTAATAAAGATCAGAGGTAGACAAAACCTTCGAAAATGTTTTCACTTCTACGGGTTTTAGCTGCTGAATTACTACATAAGAAAAAACTTTCCAAGGGTTCGCCAATGTTAACAAGGGGCTGCCTTTGGCCCAAACACATCTGTACCAGTTTGGACATACAAATGTTTCATTCTCTGAATCCATATTTAGTGAATGCCTTCTATGTGCTAGGCACTGTGCCACGTGCCAGGAATACAAAGATGAACTGACTTTACTCTTTGCTGCTGAAAACACAGTAGAAGATGGCCACGATAATTAAAGTAAATGTGGTGAGTGCTATAAAAAAAAGTAAATAAAGAATCACTAGTATTAATTAATTAGGCCAGGCCATCTTGAAATGGTAGCAGCAGAAACATTTTTTAAATGCACTATTTTGTCCATATCTCAGCTTATCTTTGATTTGGCTGGATCTATAATAAGTAATTTACATGTCTGTAGACACCTTCATAACACAATGCCATAACTCTGTCTCCCTAGTTCTACATGCCACCCCATGCTGAAGCTCGCTAGTGTTTTCTGACAAGTAGCTCATGCCTGTACTTACACATATGGCACCCACCTTTAAAATGTCATCATCAGTCGCTAAACACATCTCCCCACCTCACCAGCCGGTATCAGATCACCCTGCTGACCTCAAAGGTATCCCATGTCTCCCACATAATTAGACTGGACAACACACAGTACAGACAGTAGAGAGGAGCACAGCTGGTTTCACGCCCTTCCCACCTCCGAGGATTTTTTCAGCCCACTTGCTTCAGTCCTTCCTTTACCATCTCCTCTCAATAGAATAGAATAGGTTGTCCTACCTCACCTGCTTCAAGGCACACCCCTCTTGCTCCTTCCATGAAGAACCTCATGTACAACCTATAACTCTACCTATTTCATTTTAAAAGATGCTAATAATGTATGATGTTTGTATAACTAAGCTATCTACGTGGCATCTCACACTTAAGCTTTTGTTAAACATGTCAACAAAGCAACAAGGCAGACAGGACACAGGCTACTAACCCCACTTCCCACATGAGCCCCCCCTGAGCCGAAACCACGTTGTAATCAGTTTTGCAACCTCAGCAATTCATACAGACAATGTTTAATAAACAAGAGGAGGGTAGCACAGACTGCAGGGGATCCCTTAGTGGGGAGGATTTGCAATGGGTGAAAAACAAACATCGTGACTGCTAAATCAATGCTCTGAAAACAAAACACAGAGAACAAAAGTAGGTTAAATATGAAGTTAAATACATATTACAAATATGTGGTTACTTATAGCCAAATAGAACCAGCCAAAAAGTTTATAAATTTGTATTAGGATCTGCATATATAGTCCTCCTAACACTATGAAAAACTGGAATTCTGAAAATGAAATAAATATAAATACTGTTGTTTAATATTTCCATAAATAGAAAAGGACACTGAAATATTAAATGTTACCTAAGGCAAATTCAACTCCAACACAGTCTAAATGATCCTACTTGAAAAGATACTTGCACACAAACTTTCAGCCAAAAAGCAATCCTGATGACTAGGTAGAAGCATAGAAACTCAGTGAAATTGTTTATTAAATAAATATATGCTGCATAGAGCCTTTATCATTAAGTTTAAAACAACCAAATCTGAGAAATAAGCATCATAATGATATTACAGGCCATTACTGCAGGCATTGATTTTTTTTGCCTACCCATGCAAAGGGAAGACAGAGTTCCACCACAGGTTGATCTACACAAATATTACGAATGAGCATCTGCTGAGTTCTCAGAATCTTATTTTGTTTTGGTTTTATTTTTTTATTTTTTGAGACAGGGTCTCACTATGTAGCCCAGGCTGGCCTGGAACTCCCAACAATCCTCCTGCCTCACCCTCCAAAGTGCTGGGATTACTATAGGAATACTCCACCACACCCAGCCCGCCCCTCTGAGTCATATTCTATGGAATGGTACCGTACAGCAAACTTTCTCTGCTGACAGAAGTATTCTTCTATATTTTCACTGTCTAAGATAGTAGCTTACTAGCCATATGTAGATTCTGCATACTTGAAATGGGCTAGAGCAATTGAGGAACTGAATTTTACATTTTATTTGTTAACTGGCACACATTTAAACAGCCACATAAGGCTGGGTGACTACCATGCAGAAAACTTATAGAGGATGAAAAAGAAATGCACTTTCAACAAGAACCTTTACAAGTAGATAAGACTAGCTCCTAGAAGTCTAAAAATAAAACCAGATAGGACTGGGGATTTAGCTCAGTGGTTCTGCCACCTGCCTTGCAAGCACAAGGACCTGAGTTTGATCCCTGGTACAAAAAAAAAAAAAAAAGAAAGAAAGAAAGACCAGATACTTATCTAAGAATTAGATAGTCAGGGAAATATTGTCCAAGGTCAAATAAATACCAAGTTACCTACAAGTTAGGCTGGTCCTCCACTCTAATCTCCCTCCAAGGTGGTAATTTGCCTAAAAAGTCAGCAATGAACCAAATGGCAAAGGAAATTAATAATCACAAATAATTCATAATATCAGCCACTTTGATGGGTTCTTTATAACTACTGTCATATTTAAATCTCACCACAATTTTATTACTGTTCCAATTTCTAGAGAGATTGGTGAAACCAAAATTGCAGCCCAGAATGATACATCTTCAAAATTCCCCCACCCCAATACCTGCCTCTTCAGGGTGATACCTTCTCAAGGCCTCTATCTGTCTTCTGACCCTCAAACTTTCACTGACGTAGTCACCTACATGCCCTCAAAGTTTCCAACGTCCAGTAATCTCTGCCTACACTGGAAATTAATTGGGGTCCTAACCAAGCACAAGATAATTGTCATTTCCAATAAAGCAATTCTTCACCTTTCTGATAGATGCCCTACTGCAGAGCTGCCTCTGAAATGGAGAGCAGCCAAAGGAAAAGCCAACATTTATCAATTAGTCCTCTCTAGTGCCTGGGGAAAGTCACAATATTCAACAGTAGCATCACTCCTCCCCCCTGAAGAGGAGGCAGGTTGGCCACTCTGGCCATATTTCAAAGCTGTTCCTGAACTCTCTCCATTCCTCAAACATTTCTGACTCAAAGTTCCATCCTCAGCTCCCACGAGTAACTGTTCCTCTGAGGGCCTTCCCAGAAAGGACCTTTAGGACTTCAAAGGAACCCCGCTATCCGTGGACAGTAGCAGAGGTTCACACTGTGTCTGAAGAATCCCTGTACTGTGAGCCTCAGCTGGAAACAAAGCAAGAGCATATCCTAAGAAAACATATGTCCACACAAAACCTACACAAGAATACTCGTAGCAGTATTAGTCACAATAACCCAAAAGCACAACAATTCAAATATCCATCAACTAATAAAAGGAAAATAAATGGGATATATTCCTCCAAATTTACTAAAAATCATCTAATTGTAGACTTTTCAAGGGTGAAATCTGTGGTATTTAAATTATATCTCAGTAAAGTTATGTGAGGGGCTGGGGATGTGGCTCAGTGGTAAAGCACATGCCTAACATGACCAAGGGCCTGGGTTTGATCCCCAGCACTGCAAGCAAATAAATGAAAACCCATATATTTAATGCCTTCTGGGTTTTATGGGGTTTCCAGAAGCTCAATGACCCAGCCAGCCCTCAAGAAATTACACCAGAAAAAATAGTCTAGAAGCTGCATTTCCTTCACATATGAGAACACACAGTAGAGAAAATTACTACGGTCAATAAAGTTATCTGTGGTTTTTTTTCCCCAAAGATAATCATAACATAGCAATGGCAGGATCCCAGAAAGGATGTGACCTAGAGCAGCTGTATCTCAAGTGTCAATTGAAATAAGAAATTAAAATGGTGATTTTTTTTACACCTTTCCTAAATTTAGCTTAAGACTTCACAAGGTGTCTTTTGTTGGAAACTTAAAAACACAAAAAAACAAAAAGCCAAAATCATCTCCAACTTACGAATAAGGAAATTAAGTCTTAAATATATACATAAGACTACAGAGGACCCACACAGAGGACAGTAAAAATTAAAATTAAAAAAAAAGGAGGGCCAGGACTGAAGCTCAGTGGCACCAGGCCTGCCTGGCAAGCACAAGGTTCTCAGTTCAATTTTCAGTACCAGGGAAAAAAAAAGCAGAAAATGAGATGTCAGAAAGACTTGGTAATTCTTAACGTGAGATGTCAGAAAGACCTAGTAATTCTTCTTGTCTGAATCAAACTTAACACTTCCAGTTACAAATATGGAGTAGATTAGATCATACCCTAGGCGTGCTTGCCACATGCCAAGTCCTGTTCTAAGCACACACACCACTGTATGTGACTTAATCCTCATAAACACTTATCTTTAGACATGAGCAAAATTAGGGTGAGTGGAGCCCATTCTTTCCAAACCTGGGGAGCAACTGCTGATAGAGAAGCTGCTCAGCAAGAACAGTGGACAGGACTAAAAGTGGCTTCCAACATCTAGTCAATGCTCCAGACATAACTACAAACTGCTCTGTTCTCAAAGCTCTTCCTCTATTCAAAGGTTTCTACAACAAGAGACAGCACTAACTGGGGGCCTTTAAGAACTAAACTTATTAGAGAAACACTAAATATTTTAAAAATTAGAATATAGACACACATGAATGTGAAAAGCCATAACATCGTTTCAAATTTCAATGTAACAGTACAGTTCCAGGTTAATACCAACATTAAAACACAGTGACCACGTCAAGGTCTAAAAGCAGGACAGCCTGACAGGGAGAGAAGACAGAACACTGCCAACTCATTCTTGCTAACTTCCACTGCCTGAACCCAGCTGGAACTGAGAGCTACAGGCCCTCTGATGTAATTTACAAGGGCAAGAAATGTACAAAGCGATTCTGCGGGTAAAAGAAAATCAACCTGCACGTGGATAGGGGGCCATGAGAAAATAATCTGGCAGCCAATCATCCTTGTCTAAATGTGTATTCAGGAAAGAAGATTTCACCAAATGGTGATGAGGAGGCTCCTAGAGAAAATTGACTGAAAGCATGTTCTACAATCCCTCCCCACTGGCCTATGGCTCTAGTTACTCAAGTTCAATTCAGGATATTTAAT
Source organism: Fukomys damarensis (assembly GCF_012274545.1). Lineage (NCBI taxonomy): Eukaryota > Metazoa > Chordata > Mammalia > Rodentia > Bathyergidae > Fukomys > Fukomys damarensis. Next base: position 33,421,943 of record NW_022900941.1, on the reverse strand, counting down.
AAATGTGAAACCATTAATATTTATTAAGACTTTCAGTTATTGGCCCCATTTTTCATTCCAGTCATCTACCCCTTTTATCCAATACCTGAACTCTTTGGTACAGCATTGCTTTCCTAACTCACATATCTACAAGGGACACAAAGCCAGCACTAATTTTTCTAAAACTATCAAGTAATCTATCTGATCAAGAAAATCTAAGTACTAAAGATTGCAATGAATGGTATTATTTTGTATTATTTCCAACAAAAGTATTACCCAGTCCCATGACTCTCACTCATGTGTCACACAGGGTAGTTCGTTTACTCTTTAGCCCTTGAGAAAATAACATCCCAGTTCCAGAGGGCTTAGACTTGCAGCACAGACTTCAGAATTTATGGTGAAGGAGTCCCATCAGCAGCCTATCTCTAAATCTGTTGCTGCCTCTTCATTGGAGAACATTTATTCAATAAGTATTAATTATGTCCATAGATGAGATGTGTACTATCCTCAAAAGCACTCCGAAGGGGAAAACGTGCCTAGAAACAAAACCTCTATCTGCACAGAACTGTACATAAAACCAGAGTTATGGTTTGCATCTGAAATGTCTCTCAAGGGCTATGTGTTGAATGCTTGGTCACCAGCCTTTAGCACTATTCAAGAGGTAGAGCCTGGGAAGGAGTAAGTTAAGTCACTGAGGGTATGTGCTCTTAAGGGGACACTGGAACCAGGCATTTTTCTCTCCTTTTGCTTCCCAGAAGCTCTGATCCACCACAAGCTCCCCACATGATCTTCTGCCTTGCTACAAGTCCAAAAACAACAATATCATGAAAATTACGGACTGAAGCGTCAGAAGCTATAAGCCAAAACAACTTTTCCTTCTTTTAAATTGATAACCTCACGCATTTTGTTATAGCAATGGAAAGCTGACTAACATACAAATTTTCAAATACTCTTATCCAGTACCCACATAATTAATCACAATATCTAGGAAATTCTGTTATTTTACATGCAAAGAATTCATTCTACCCTCTTCTCAAACCCAGAAAACCTTCATCCAATGATGTGTTTTTATTTTTAGTGGAAAAAATGATAATAATAATGTAAACTAAAGATAAATTATGGTGTGTGAATTGGTTTGTACTCCTACAGCTCTGATTTCTGAGAGTTATAAATATACTACCCAGGTTAAATTTTATTAAACTAAAGTGCTTCAGAAACACCAAACCCAATTCTACTCTTCTATCTACATTCTGGCACAAACTAAATCCTCAAACTGTTCAGGAAGAAAATTTTTCAGTACCTATACAAGCCAGGAAGGAGTATCAGAATTCTCCTATACCACAAAATGGTCAAAGAACAGCTTCTGAAAGACTGAGTCTCAAAACCCCAAGTTGACTTAATTAGTCACATAACATCATTTAGAAGGACAATAGTTCATTTTAAGTGGAATTTTAAAAGACAATCAAGATAACTTGTTTAAACCCTTTACTGTGAGGTTGGGCATACCTCTATAGTTTGTCTCTACAGGGTACTCAAATATTCACAAAGGCAACAGACTAATAATACATACCAATTAGTATTTGCGTTTGAATTAATTAAAATACTTTCAATAACTAGAAAATCTTTATTACCTAAAGTATTTGATTTCTCTCCACTGAACTGAGGATTTTTGTTTTCCATATAATGTACAGTACCTACATTCAATTTGTGAGCCCAAAGAAGGTGTAAGTTGTTGTCATCTACTTAATAGAAAGAAATGCATTCGAGAGTTAAAAAATCTGAAGTCCTTGCAGTAACTACTCACCAAGAGAGCCCCCAAAGATCCTACCCCTTAAGTGTTCCTAATCTTGTACAAGAGAGCCCTCAAAGATCCGACCCATAGGTGTTCCTATCCTTGTGTCCTCACCTCCCATGGTGAATGAACAAGGCTGACTTGCACAACCCACAGAATATCACAGTGATGCTAACAGTGATGGGGAACCTTTTAAGCTTTCAATGGTAACAAACAGCCCACTGCAATACAAGTGCTAAGGGTTGATCACCACAGGTATAGAACTTCCTAGGCAGTTTCCATATTGCTGTCTCTCAGGCCACATTCACTCTAGGAAAAACAGCTGCCATGCTATGCTAACAATCTGTCCAACTGTGGAAATACCTATATGGAAAGGCTCTGAGGCCTCCAGTCAACACTTACTTACTAATCAGGCTAACAAAATGCCCTAAAGGAACTCCTGCTCTAGTGAGGCCTTCAAGACTAAAGACCCTTTTTAGACTGCAACCTCATGAAAGGCCCAGAGGCAGAAATACCCAATTTCCTTACCCGTAGACTTCAAGAAATAATGTGGATGGATGACTGTTGTTCTAAAATTTGAGAGTTTTGAAGCCATTTGTCACACAATGATAGGTAAGCTAACACCCTCTGTTTAACTCAAGGTTAGGTAATCAAAGTGCAGCATTTTGTATTTGAATGATTTTTAATTTTGTCCTTTCTACTGATTCAAGTGACCAGACTTCCTTCTGGATCAACTCATCTCCATAAAGAATCCAACCTTCCTAAGGGGCCAACATAGCCCTACCATTTACCAGCCTTCTCCTCTATAATATCAACAGATGCTGAGTTATTTTTGCAAATTCACTTCCAATCAATTCAATCAATAAAGTCCACTCCAATACTAAGAAAAGCTTGTCTTATCAGAAGGGAGGTAATGGCCTGAATTTTTCTGTCTCCCTAACCCCAAATTCATACATTAAAATGCCAAGTGCCAATGTGATGGCATTAGAAGATAAAAGCCTTTGGCAAAAAATGAGGTCATGAGAGTAAAGCCCTCGTGAACAGAATTAGTGTCCCAATGAAAGAAACAACAGAGAAATCTGCAGCCTTTTTTCCACCATGTTATGGGCAATCTACAAGAAGCTGGTAAGCAGTCTGCACTCAGAAAGGGCCCTTACCAGATCCAGACCATGCTGGCTGGCACTCAGATCCAAGTCTGTGATCATGTGCTCCAGCAGCCTGAACCAAGACAAGGATATGAGATCTTAACTATATGTTCACAAATAACATCAGAACTCTTTTTCCACAGAGTCAGCCAAATCCTTGTACATCTCTAATGCCTTCCTGTCCACCTTTCTTCCCTTTCGGCTTTATACTCTACTTGGCACACATTAATATACAGGAGGAAGAGACCAACAGAACTATGAAATCAAAAAGACCTAAGATGCATATAAATACCTAACAATAATTCATCACTCATTATGATGCTTTATCTAATAAGGGAGGAAGAAAAAAATAGGGCAATGACTACTTTTGGAGGAAAACAGAAGCTGTAAGAATGATTTGATATTAAACACATTCATGACAGGGCCGTAATTCGTGTCTCTTGCTGCCAAGCAGCTCCAATTTGAATGTATTACATTCCCACCAGCTTGAACCTCCAATGGTATCTGCATGACTCCCCGTCAAGCAGCAGGGAACAGCCCCACTGGGTGTACAAGCCACGTGAGGGGACAGTCACGCATGTACCACCAGTGGTTCAAGCTGGCAGGAACATGTTAAGTTTCCACATCCTTGCGTTCTTTCACATTAAGTCAGACACCATGGGCCTGCCCTGGGAAAAAGAACTGCTTTAATGTTAATTGCCTACATGTCCAGTCATGGAAGGCTAAATTACATATGTTAATAGTTTCATAGAGCAGTGCCGGTGATCCTATGGCAGGTGTGCCACAAGGGCTGTTTGCATCATCGAAAGCTCTAAAAGGTTCACCATCACTGAGCTACAGAATCAGCACACACTGCTTGTACAAGTAAGCTTCCACCTTCGTCCCCAAGCAGCTTCACCAGATCCACAAATTATGGGAATTAACAGGAATGATACAAACATAATGAATAAAGTAAAATACCAAAGGCAAGACATCAAGCAAATATACATTATCACACAATAAAAATCATAGTTAAGATGAGTAGAGTGTAATTGCACAGCAAGCACTTGTTTAACTCTTATTTGCCAATTAACCACATGACCTATGTAAGTATTAATTTGGATTAAAATAGAGAAATCTTTCCAAATCATTAAACTGCAATCTACAGAAGTAATGCTGATCCTACAACCTTGTGTAAATGTAATAGGAAGCAATCAGTGAGTAAACCACTCTTGTCTCCTCCCTTTGTAACAAATGATGCAGAATACACTGTGTACGCCAAGGTTTCTCCAGCTGTTAATGTTTTGAAATTACACAGATAAAACTTTGTCCTAAAAAAAAAAAAAGAGGGGGAATGATATGTTATCAAGAATTGTTTTAAAAGGTACTGCACAGACTCCTTTCTGAAGTGGACACTTTATTGCAGAAAAATAAGGACCATTTCATTAAGAGCTACAATTTGCACTAAACTGAAAAATGTTCAAATTAGAATCATGCAAGAGGAGAAGACTTACATATAATCTTGATGCAAACACACACACACACACACACACACACACATACACACACACACACACACAACACATGTAATTTTATGGCTTTTTTAATACCAAAATTGTACACTGTACGTAAAAGAGAGGTAGATAAAACTCTTGAGATTCAAAAATCAGGACGGAAAAAATGTTAATTCTTCAAGGAATTCTGCTTCACATCCCAAAACCAAAAGATTTTTAAACAATCACCAATGGTGAATTTTTCAATTCCCACTTGACTGGCTTTTACTATAGCTGCTTTACATCATTAATCTGGTTTCCTTTCCTTCCTCTTCCTTTCCCTCCTTTTGTCTCTTTTCTTTTTTTCTGTCTTTCCTTTCTTTCTCTCTCATTTAAAATAAGCCCAAAATAACAACCTAAAAGGATTCCAGGGTCAGTATTTTTTTCTTCTGGAGAGAGTGGAGTTTATTTAAGAAAGATTTAGTCACTATTTTTACTGCATAAAAAGTTTCAAAATCAAACAGAAGTCATATACAAATCATTTTTAATAAAACAAAATTTCATAAGAAAAATAGTTACTAAATGCCCCTAAATCTTAAGACCTCTATATGAATTACCTGTGTCAGAATTTACTTTGCTTAAATAGTACTAACCAATCCCTGATGAATTTTGCTCATTTCAGAAATTTTTTTTTCAATCATCTATGAAATAGACTAGAAGCATTATATGATGAAAGGCAGAAAAAAGTTATTTTCTGCCTACCCTGTAATCTCAGCACTCAGGAGGCTGAGACAGGAGGATCACTGTGAGCAAGTTTAAGGCCAGTATGACCTATATAGTGAGACCCTGTCTCAAAAGAAAATAATTTTTTCTTATGAGGAAAAACAGTATACAAGCTTCTGTTTTTAAGAGATGCTGAGAGGTACAAAATCACTATCATTAATTCTATGAAAAAGTACACATGAAAGATGATGACCAGATATTCTCCCATCACCTCTGAGAAAATAAATGAAAAAAATTCTTAAATTTCTGCAATGTTAAAAGCCCACATTACTGTACTATAGGTTAACCAGTCCAATAAGGACTCAGACTTCAACAAACATGTGAATCATGTGTGAAATCCTGCTAATATATAGACTTGTTAATATATAGGCTTCAGAAGGTCAAGAGAAGGAAATGAGAATCTACATTTCTAAGAAGTTGCCAGGTGTTTATCGCAGAACCACATTTACAAGGAACAAGACCTCAGCCTATCAATTCAACTGAATGGAGTCACCTAAGGGTGAGTGGTCAGGCCAAGCTAGGCCAAACGGAGGGGGCCTTACAACCTTCTTCTTCATAAATGAGTGTTAAGATAGGAACCACACACACACCCCAAAAAACTGGAAAATAACTGATAAATACCGGAGAACAAAATCTCTTTGAACACTGAAGTCAGCTTCCTGGAGCCCTGAGGTGTGGTTTTAACAGTTGAGAGGAAGCAAGGCAGGATGACCTCATGTACCTGGAAGACAGACTCTGATTTCACAATCCCTTCTAACCTGTTTTACAAATTACTAATGCTATTGGAGAGCCAAGAAATTCTCCAAGTGACTCCTGCAACACAGAAGTTTATTGCTTAAGATTTATCAATTAAAATGTGAAGTTTCTGAGTCCAAAAGTATGTAACGTGTAGAAACAGGGCCCTCTTAAATGTGATAATCTACATTTTTTTCAGTGTCATTTCAGTAATCTCCAGACATCAGTTACATTTCCACTGAAACATTAAGAACATAAAGGCCTAAAGTCTATCTAGGCTCATAATACTCTCGTACATTAAATAACAACAACAAAAAAAAAAACAGTATATAGCTCAAAGCCTTTAAAACATGTGAAGCTGCAGCTCTACCAGGATTAGTATTTATCTTTGAGACCCTGTATCTAGTCAAGTATATACACTATGCTTAACCTAGCATCAGTTCTAGCAGATATCTAACAACATTGTCAGAGGCAAATGCACTGTTCATATTCTTATAGAGTAATCCATATATACTCAAACTCAAATTCATCTTGCCCACAATGCCCCAAATGGCCCTGCCTGACAACTGCACCAATCATCTTCCAAACTCTTTGGCTGTAGTAAACATGAACTTATTTGACCCTCTTCTCCAATATTCTACGGAGCAAGATTTCTGAATCTAGGATCCATGATCTCTGAGAGTCTGTGAAGGAGTTTCTGAAAGTGCTTGTTAATTTTCTTGGATAAGGGTCCACAGCTTTCTTACAAATCTCAGAGTCCCTAATCCAAATAAGGACCAGTTTGAATCTAAGGCCTGCCTTTTCTTCCTAGGAACCAACTCTTGCATCTCCCCTTTCAATCTTGAGCACATTTCTCTTGTCTATTTACCTAGCTGCTAACTGCCTGATCATGGCAACAAACTCCTTTAGGCTTTCTGTATTTGTCCACTGTAAACCAACCTAACAATGCTCCCAGGTAACATTTCTGAAAATTTGATCACAATTTCTCTTGTCATTTCCATAGTCACCCTGTGCTCTTCTAACAATAATTACATATAGTCCCTGCACCATACTGCTGTGCCTTTCTTTAGAATCTCTTCCCCATAATCGCTACCCACGTCTCTCCAATCCTAAGTGATCGCATTCATCTTCCATTCTTCAATTCTCCAGCTTCTGTTTTTCTAATTATTTGTCATTTTCCTCATCTACCACCTCTGGACTCCATTCAATAGATATTCCTATACAGTATTTACTTCACAAAAGTATAGTGATCCCGCAGTTCCCTAATGTTTCTGTTCACAAACAATTCAGTTCTCAAACAAAAGTTTTCAACAAAATTTTGCTTCTATTCACAAACACATTAGTTCACAAACACAACCACATCCATCTTCCCCAAAACTGTACACAAATTAAGTTAGTAAACTAAGGTACCACTGTACTTTGTCTTTTCATCTCTATCTTCCAATACACAACAATACTGACCTGAGCATATCATGGCCACCTAATAAATCTTCATTGAACTAGATTATATATTATACATTGGCCACAAGGTAGGTGTACAATAACATGTGGATTGAAAGTATTCAAAAACACTTTTGCTTTTTCTCAATTTTCTGTAACCTCAGCTTAATAAGGTGTTAAGATTTTCAGAAGGAGTGTACAGATGGGAGAAAAAGACCTCTCTCTCAATCTTTCAAGAACTTGTTATTAACAAGTTTTACTCACCACAAGACACAATTTTGAACTCTCAGTACCAAAACAAAACAATCCAACCAAAAACTTTCTCAAATAAAGTTGAACCTATTTCAGATACTAAACAAACACTATTGAAGACACTCATTTATATGAGATCAAAGTCACAAGCTAATTCTGGGTTAGTCTCTGGTTGCACATTTACCATTTTGCCAGGAAAGTACCCAGAGCAAGTCTAATCGTGGAACTGCTTCAGATATTCTGCCAAATTTGTTTTTGCTGCACTACATCGTCCCAAGATATGTTTAATGATTACAAATGTTTTGGTTTAAAAGCCTGGTTCTCTGGTTAACATCATGACAATATGCAAAGGCAGGGCAAGAAAGACTTGAGACAAAACTGCCAACATTTTCTTTTCATTTACCCCACAGGTAATCTATTGTTTAATAACTGCATAACCTGTGGGGCTTTGTTCTTTAAAAAAATTAAGTCAGGTATAGTGAATGCCTGCAATGCTGGCTCTCTTGGAGGCTGAGGTACAAGGATCACAAAACCAAGCCCACTGTGTTTATAGCAGCACAAGTTTGTAATAGCTAAAACTTGGAAACAACCCAAAGGCCCATCAACTGGAGAATGGATAAAGAAGATGTGTTTTTTCTATAAAATGCAGTATTATTCAGCCATAAAGAATGAGAAACTAGAGACATTTATAACTAAATGGATGCACATTGAGGCCATACTCTTAAATGAAATAAATAGGACACACAAGTAAACACCAAATAGTTTCTCTGGTGTGAAAAACTAAAGTGTGAATAAGGTTCAAATGGTATAACTGATAGTGTGAAACAGGAAGAAAATGGCTAAAGAGGAAGTGGGAAGGGGAAGGGAAAGGAAATAAGGGAAAAGAAAAAATGTGAAAAACGGAAACAAAGTCTTTGTAAATAGGGAAGAGTGAAGGGGGTGAAGGGAGGGCACAGGAAAAAATAAGAACCAAGATATATCATGTAAAGGTTCAAGATCCCAATGATAAATGTAACTGTATTGTGTGCTTTAAACGTACCCATTAACTTAATGGGAAAAAAAAAAAAAAGCCCAACCAGGACAACTTAGTGACTCAGCAGGACAAAATTTAAAAACAGTCAAGCATGGTGGTGCACACTTATAATCCTAGCATTCAGGAGGCTGAGGCAAGGACAGCATTGAGAGTTCCAGGCCAGACTGGGCTCTACAGTGAATTCAGTAGCAAGAACCTGTCTCAAAATTCACGCAAATGAATAAATAAAGGCTGGGCATGTAGTGCAGAATGAAGGCCCTGGATTTAATCCTCAATACCACAAAAATGTAATAATAACTTTTACTGAAGTAAGGGTATGGCTTAATGATACAGTACTTATCCAGCCTGTACAAGGACCTGGGTTCTATCCCCAGCACCACTAAATAAATAAATAGCAACTTTCACATTGATGATCTGGTACAAATTCCTAAAAGATATGAAAAATATCACTGAAAATAATGAAATGTGGTCTGACTTTCCAATGGACCCAGTTCTTACCCCGTACTCCTAAAGTCCCTGTAAACTTACTACTCTGTAGTGAATACATCTAAGGGGAAGAAGTGTCCAATAGGGAGGAGGTATCTGAAACTTCTCAGGCAATTATCACACAAGCACCTCATTAATACACCTGTAAATAAAACAAAACTTGGGGCTGTGAATGTCAATGAAACAACAACAACAAAAAGAAACTAACAAAAATCAAGAGTTAACTCCAAACGAAATGGATCCGCTATAGCAAAATATATATACAATATTGTCTATCAAGCAGCAGATACCAAATGTAGAACCCAGCCCAGTACTGAGCCTACAAAAATATTGACTTTCTGAAGCACCCAGAATGACTGCCTATAAGGAACAGAGAAACAAGGACACAAAATAAATTGTCTCAATTAACAAGATCCTAGTAAGAGCCTGCAAAGGAAATCCCGAAGAGATAACATAAGAGCCTAGTAATCCAGTCACCCCCTCTCACTGAGATTCAAACTAAGGTTTTCAGGAAACAAAGTAACAACACACAAGGACTTTAGTATCAGTTCCATATTCCATTAGCTGTGACTGAAACATCTAGAAACTTTACAACCAATTCAAGAATCTAGTCATCTCCAGCTTTTTTATTTCTGTTCTTTGGAGTCACTTTGAGACATCATTCAGATCATGATTCTCCCATTTTAAAATATACATTTAGTATCGTCGCAAAGCTGCACAACCATCACCACCACCAACTTTAGATGTCCTTGACAATTCCAAAAACTCTGCATCCTTCTGCCATTATCAACTCCAGTTCCCCCAGCCTTAAAGAACCACTGAACTATTTTCTGTCCTACAGACTTTGCCTATATGGTTTTTTCATACAAATAAAATCATATGTCTTTGTAAGTGAATGCTTTGATTTAATAGAATGTCCCCTAGATTAATCCATCTTGGAGGACTGTCAGCACATCACCCCTATTTAATAGTCCATTTTGTGAATGTACCATAGTATTTGGTTTATCCGTACAGTAGTTGTTGAGACTTAGAATTTTAAGCAAAATAAAGTTAAAATCATTGAGTTCTGAGTGGGATTCTGTCAATAAAAGGGTTTCCTGAAATCAAGAGACTCAGCTTCTGGCATTAATCTATAATCTAAGATTATCAATGATTATGACTGAATCACCAGTGCTTTCCACCCCCTGCACCATAAAAAGAAGAGGCACAAAGCACTGAGCACTGAATGCACTACAGAGACACCGGAATTCCCTTCCGTCCTAGATTCCTCACCTGTAAAACAGCCCAAAGGATTTCAGTCAGAACTAACTATATTCCCTTCAGTAGTCAGCCCAATTTACTTATCACTGAGAAAGGAAATGAAACTCAAGAAAAAAGTGATTTAAAGGTTACAGCAACAATAAATGCCACAGTTAAAACACAAATCTAATTCTCTCAAGGCCCATTTTGGTTTTTCACCACTCTGATCCACCCCTTTAAGCTATATTTGGCATCATCCTAGGGAAACAGTTAGAATGTGTGCAAAGACTCAGCTACAAGGAGCAAGAGAGCAAGCATCCTGAGAATCCAACAATGTGCAACAAGTTACACTGAAATGCTTGTTGATTTAACACTTTGCAAACACTCAAAAATTGTAATTAAATATGTTCATGGGATGGATACACAAAACATTCTGAACAAATATATCCCAAAGCATTAACGATGCTTGTATGTCTGGGCAGTGGAATCAGAAATGTTTGTATCTTCTGTTTCTAAACTGCATTTTATATTCTATTTTATAACTTTACAGTAATAAGACTGAAATTGAGTATAACTCCTCATTCCACATTATGTACAAAACAATTTCCCTCTGCCAAAGTCCTTTGCAGGATTTATCTCATAGCAAGCTGTGAAATGGTAAGACTGGGAGGTAATGTGGTTTGCAGATGGTGACGTGAAAATATAGAAGATCACAGGGATGTGACCGGCACAGCTAAAATTAAAGCCCCTTGGGATAAATCATCACAGCTTTCATAAGAAAGCTACATTAGAAACATTATGGCAGGAAAAGGATTTTATGACAATGATATTATCTTATGAGGTCTATGATATGACTTTCAAGCACCTATAAACAAAACACTTTTCATGTTAATCTATGAAGTGTGATCAGAAAATACCTAAACATTTAAAATTTTAAATATTACAGTAAAATACACGTTAGCGCTAATCTCCCTCAAAATACTTGCCTTCACTTTGAACATATGTATCCCATCATTCTTAGCATTTTCTGAAGGAGTTTGGGAAGTCTTCTTTTGTGAGAGTCTCTTAAATTGTGTTGTCATGACTGCCTTGATGACCTGAATCAATGCAAAACACTTACTTTTCATGTTCATTTGACTTTGGGGAAGAGCCAGGAGTCACAAAGTGACAGAATGGTGAATAAGGTGGATGAGGACACACTGCAGTGCACACACGTACAGTACTTAGAGCGATAATTTGTACAAAGGAGATTTCTCTGTAAAACTGAAACAGTATGATAGACAGGCTATTACAAGGATCTGTTTACAAAGAAGAAAAGAATGCCTAGAAGAGAGAGATGAAAAGGAGAGAAACAAAGGGTCAAATTTTCAATTCTAGATGCACCCTGTGTATCTGCTGCTCCTTTGAAGTTCATGGGATTTCTTCCCAGAAGAACTACAAGCAGCAAAAAACACAACAATCCAAAAGCAAGCTTAGTTCCTGGACACAAGAAAAACCTAACACCCTAAAAAAAAATTATTCCCAAAGTAGAGGAGAAGGATGAGAAGAAAAACTGTGCATGCAGCACACTAGCGCATAAAGAATAGTTCTTATAGCCAAAGACCAGAGATAGCTCATCAGGGATATTTTCATTAGGATAAAGCAGTGATTTGCTCAGGGCAATGAATAAGATATCCCAATGCCCAAGAAAAAATTCAATGTTTGCAATGCTGTCATGTTTCACTTATAAATTTTTTCTTTGTTCACTCTTGGCAGTGATCATCCTGAGCATTAGGGTAAAGTCTAGCACCCCGCCAAAAATACCAGCCTTGTGATTGATGTGTGATTCAAAAAAGCTGTCAAAATGAATACTCCAAAAGGAATGAGTCATGCGGCTGGGTCAGGCATGCTAATATTTTTGTACCATATTATAATCCTTTTCATCTGGACCTTCTTAAGAGTTGCTTTATTATATCCTTTTATGTAATTCTAAGCTGACTAAGGGCTACAATAAATGGCACATGAAGCTTGACAGAATGGTTCATACCTTCATCACAAAAATACAAAACTTAATGTTATTTGATATGGAAATAGGGCACCAAAGAAACATGCACACAACCTCAGCCCACACAATTTTAAGAGTCCTCCAGGGTCCGAGAACAGAGAATTTTATCTCACAGTATTCTGACAGTGCTGTCAAGTACTCTTTCATCTCATTAACTTAAAAAAACTCGATTGCCACTATAAACTTTAGGACAAAAATGACATGCTACAGTTTACCTCTGGAGCACCCTCCCATGAGCCTCATGTGCCCAGAGGCGGAGCTTTCGCAGCGATTGTCTCATGGGGTGTGACATTCATCAGTGGATTAGACTACTAAGAATCTATAGCTAGGTGTGATTTGAGGGGGAAGCCTGGTTAGATGAGGTGGGTCACTGGGGGTGGCCTGGAAGGGTCTATCTCTCTCTCTCTCCTCCCTTAATCTCTCTGACTGGCTATGAACTCTTTTTACTCTGTGATGCTCCCTGCCATGCTGCCCTATCTTGGATCCAGCTGACTATGGACTGATACCTTTACAAACTGTGAGCCAAAATAAACCTCTGTGCCTTAGAATTGTGTGTGTCAAGTACCGTGTCTCAGTGACTAGAAAAGTAACTAACACATGACACTTATGAGAAAAAATGGCTAATTTTTCTTACCTGAGAGTGAGAAAGCAGAGTGTACCTTCAGAAAATGTTTGGGTCTCATTTTGGACAGTGGTGTTGTTTAATTTGATTTGGGACTGGCCTTTGTTCCACAAAATTAGCTGTCTGAGACTGAGTAGGAGATAACCCAAACTGATTAACACAGAACCTTCTAGAAAAAAATGCAGTAAGATGTGCCTGGGGAAATGCAACCTGTAAGTTCTTTGCTTCCTAGAACAAGTTGAACGGCTTTGTGATCTTGATTTGAAATACCACAGCTCCTATTGAACTATGCTTATCTCAACTAAACAGAACGTCACATATATACAACTTATGAGATTTTTTTCCCCACTGCTAGAACTCAGAATAAAGTCTAATTATTCCATTCATCTCAGAATGGATCTGGAGCCAAACAAAATTTCAACAGCAGTTTTTTCAAGGCTCAGATAGCCAGGACCCTGAATGTATTTTCTCATGTGAACTAGCTGCTTAATGGTCACAGCTTTGTATACAGCATGGCAGTTGTCTACTCCAGTTATAAAAACACTAATACTTCCACGAAGCCCTGAAATGAAACAGTCAATGAAATACCAGGATCTTTGTCTTTTCCCGATAGCACCCAATATACAGCAGTCAAAATAAAATCTTCAAATAGAGGTTGCCTACATGGACTAGATCTCTGGAAACATTCACCTATCAGAGAAGGTCAGTAAGTGTAATCTTAAGGCCAGAGCAGCAAGCACAAAACTCCATCTCTTCATTTCTGGGCATTCAAGGGCCCTGCTTCTCTCGTTATTCTTCACATTTGAGGATGAGGATGTAATTGAAGTTAATTATGAAATAAACTAGGGTCTCATAGACCTATGGCACACATGCCTCAGCATGCTATTTGTATCTCTGAAAGTTCTGAAGGGTTTACCACCACTGGCCTACACTCTAAAATCATGCTTTAATAAAGCCTACAAAAAGGGTACAAAATAATCAGAGGCACTACTTTTTGTGAAGTGCTTACAACTTCACAACTTGAAGTGTCACAACTCAATTGTACTATGCAAAGTCAATTAACATTCACAACCCAAAGAAGTAACTCCTCAGCTCACAGAACAGATGGCTTGGTCGATCAGCCAATTCTAAGGAACAAACTTCTGAGATCCAATGCCAAAGCCTATGTTTATCCACAAGTTTATGCTTTAGTAAGCCTTTGGGTGGGGGTGAGGGAGGCTATCATTCACTAAAATGCCCAGACTAGGCTGAAACTTGAACCTCCTGCCTCAGCCTTTCAAAGTGCTGGGATTACAGGAATGTTCTACCACTATCTGGTAGGCCATATTTAATAGCTCAATTAAAGGCTTTATTTTCTTATGCTAATTCTTCCTACAGGTAAGCTTTGTAGAAAAGATCACAAGCTTTCTAGCAAAGGGCATGTGGTGGATATGTACTCAGTGTATGACACTTGCAAACTACAGGCGTAAAGTTTATGGCCTGCTTGGGGTAGAATTCCTTACCACCTGAAAGGCTCTCCCTGGTATTAGTGCTTTTTACCAATTCTTCCAAGCTATGGACCCAGACATACACTTTGAGCATGTGTCTGTGTCAGGAACAGCACAAAATTCATTCTATTCATATAATACATACTGCAATTGCCAGCCAAGTTAATTTTCTAAATTTATCAGCTTTACCTAAAATGTTATAGAACTTAATATGCCCTTCCATATAGTACTACATACACAGCATATACATACATGACAAATACCTTTAAAAATCCTGTCACCTCCACTTTTATGCCTCTTTCTTCTACTACGCAGTTAACAAGTTAAAAGTACAGAAGATTAGTATGCTTTGTTTTGTTTTAGTTGTTGTTGTTTGTGGTACCAGGGATTGAACACAGAACCTTGAGCTTGAGAGGCAGGAGGTGGCTCCACTTAGCTAAATCCCCAGTCCCAGAGTATGTTTTAATCACATGTGAGTTCCTGCATCTTAACAGTGTCTTCCATAGTACAAACACCCAAACTGAACACTAGGTGAAAGGAAGGAAGGAATGAGGTTATTTGGGATTTCTTTGGATAACAACTGATTGTCTCAAAAGGAAATGCAAGTTTATGGGTTATTGCAAAGGCTTACTACACAGCCTTCAAGTTGTAACAATGCCATTTTACTAGGGACATTTACAAAACAAAAGTTCAGCCAGGCGTGATAGCACACACCCAGAACTTGGGAGGCTGAGGCAGGAGGACTGCTGTGAGTTCAAAGCCAGCCTGGACTGAGACCGCTCAAAAAAATAAATAATAAAAACAAAGGTTGAGAGACAAATGTGTGAAAGACAGCCTTGCAAATGCTTTCAGAGAACAACTACTACTAGGAAAAAGGCCAATTTGATCACAAGCTTATTTGGCCTTTATTATTTCAACAGTAGACAGTGGCTTATTCATCCAATTCTGATTTGATCTTTGATTTTTTTTTTAAAAGGATCTGTGGTTATTGCTGCCTCTAGATATACAACAACAAAATGCTAGCTAAAAGGATAACTGAATTTACCTTCAGGAAAATTTAAATTTTGAAACATTCTAATTATATTTATTATACATATACTACATTTACATTTTGTATTTTAAAAATTGGAAATAATAAAATATTAGGGAGCACAGCTGTCAAGTCAACAAGTTAGATTTTTCAGCTCTGGTATGTACTAGAAATGCGTGTCCTCAGGCAAGTTCCCCAACTTCTCTAATCCGAAATTTCTCATAACCAAGACAGGGATAAGACCTACCCTTCAGGTTTCCAGAGCTACTTTTCATATTTACTAAAATGATGAAAGAAATGCACAGGCTGGAAGGTAGCTCAGTAATAAAGCACATGGTTCATAATGCAGGAAGCCTCAGACTCAATCCCCAGCACCACACACACACACACACACACAAAATGAGGCCCATGTTACATTTTTACTGATATTCATCAAATCTGCTGTTAAACCCAATGGAAGGCTACCTTAAAATCCCAAGAAACAAACCACAATACATATTTAAAGTCACTGTAATACCAAATGGTATAAATCTACTGACAAATCTACTGATAAATCTACTACTCCCTAGTAACTGGGTGGAAGTTTGACAGCTTCTGAGTGCAGAATGGTCTGAATGCCCAGGCATCTGCATCCAGGCTTTTCTTTAGTGGCTCCTCCTTTAGGTTCTCAACCTTAACACGCATAAGAATTACTTTCTAGGTTGTCCCAGTAGGAATTATACACTGTACTTTTGTGGGCAATGTTAAAGAATGTAGGGATAATTTTAACTATACAGAAATTTTATTTTTAACTTCAGAAACAAAAACCTCTGTATAAAATTCTTGTATGTCCCTTCAAATACAATCAATAATTTGGAAAGGAAGAAAGGAAGGCCTGAGCTACAAACAAGAAGCAAGGTGAGCAGTGATTTTTTTTTTTTAATACCTGGCCAGCCTCAGTTCCAGTATGGCTTCCAGCAGACGAAACAGGCTAGGCTCATTATCGGTCTTCACTTAGGGAACCACTCAAACCAATCAATATTTCGTTCCCAAAACAGATGCCCCAAGGGTCTAGAATAGTGACAATCCTGAAATGACCATTTGTTTAAAAATCACATGAATTTAACAAAAGGCAGAACTGTGGCTATCATTTACAAGAAAAAGATCTGTTAATACAGTCAAAGGAGAAAGATTCCTGAGCCTCTATTTTCAGGCTTCTCCCAGGCTTGCAAGGTCTGAAGCTGATGGGCTCAGTGTATCCCAACAGGTCTGAAGCTGATCCCCTTCCATTGCTCCACCCAAGCCAGCCGGAGAAATCAATCACAGTCCAGCTGCGCCACCACGCCCAACATAGCACTCAGGTCTTAATGGATGACACACCTCGAATTACCCTATCTAATGTCCTCCTAGCACTTTCATCATCTCAGTCGCCCCAGATGTATGTGTGCCCCCTTTCCTTTACAGCTTCTCACACTGTCACCTCCCACTAACCTGTCAATTCTTAAAGACAGACAAGTCCCCCTCATTCAACATTATGTCCTCTAGAATCTACAACACTGCCTGACACACAGTAAATTCTCTAGATACTTTCGGACTGTGTGAAGTACAAGCCTTTCTTAAGCAGCACCAAAATAAAAAACACAATGTAGAATAAAAAGTGTAGCCTCACAGTGGTTGGAACTGAGCTGAAATCTCAGAAGACTTTTCCCTACTTCCTGTTCTATTTTGTGAAAATTTGGAATACAGAGTGGCACTTTCGCTCTGGACTCTTAGACCATAGTACATCTGGGCTAGACCATTTAGGGGGATCTCTGAGATTGTGTTTGTTTCCCAGCCATATCCTGAGTCCCTTGAGATCAGGGTCAGATTTTCCAGCATATGAATACAAGCTGGATTCTATATAGACACAGTGGCTATTGTACAGAATTAACGTAGTCCAGAGGGTCTAAGAGAAATGCACAAGCGCACATTTAATGATATCTTACTACTAACTCAGAAAAAAAAAAAAGAAAAAAAAGAAAAACAGTGTCATGTAGTAGAAAGAAGCCAGTTCTCTAGCCTGATGGGCCTGAATTCAAATCCTGCCTCTGTTATTTGGCAGTGGCCACTCTGTGTCTGAGCCCCACCATCTCAGAAGTGACAGGAAGATACTCCTATCTCTTCCAAGGACACCACAGATGATATTCATAGAGCACCTAACACCGTAAGAAAGTGCAAAAACATCAACTTATTTTACAGTGGAATATTCCCAAGAATACAAAGAACTGGAGCACAAACTTCACCAATTTCTTACATAACTTCAAGCCACATACTCTCATGCCCTTTTTACCTCATTTCCTAAAAATCCTTAGAATCACAGACAGCAGTATGAAAGCACTTTGCAAACAGCAAAGCACAAAAATGCCAAAAGGAATGCAGCTCACTTAAATGTGCTTTACTCTCAATAAAAAGGTCACAAGGGACATGTTACCTTAAGAAAGCCATTTGCTGCCACAGCGGTATCTACTCACTTGATGACAGTACATGGTGACAAAGCAATCTGGCTTAACAACAGTGAGACCCAATTACTTCCTGCTGCCTCCTCTGCTCCTAACAACTCTTGCATGAGGCCGCAAGTGGAGCCTGATGCCAACTTGTTCCCTCTGAACATTCAGTAGTCTTGGCTCCCAACTACAATTAAGTGGCATGGGAATTACCAAGTTGAGGTAGAATCTGTGACAAAGTGTCATTTTAACACAAAGGCAAGTTGTATATAGTTAACATCCCTTGTGGACAGTCAAATAGGTCCTCAAGCAGCTACTCAAATTTCTAGTCTTCTTTCAGCAGGCAGAGCTCTTCAAACAACAGAAATTATCCAGACGCCTTCCCTGGGCTGGCACTGTGCTGGACATGCAGCTGTCAAGACCTGAAGATGTGATCCCTTCCTTCCAGGAGCCCACAACATGAAGTGGCAGATAAAACAAAAACACAAAGAGATGGCTGAGAATGCGCGGAGCCACTACAAAGCTACACATAAAAACAGCTCCTTCTTTTACAGGCACATCTCACACAGGTGATATTTAATCAAGTGCCTTACAAGACAGCTAATTCATACTCTAAAGAGATCAAAGGAAGGAGTCATTTTTCCCACCTTCCCTAAGCTGATATGGGCCCAGGACCCTCAGAAAAGATGGGATTTCAGAAGAACCTTGAAGGCTGGATGTAGTTTCAGTGCACAGAGAGGCTATGGGAGCCCATTCTGTGCAGGAGAAAGTCTGCGAGAAAAGACACAAAGGAGGGATGTGCAGGCCTGTTCTGAAAACAGGGGCAAAGCTCACTCTAAGTGAGATCCTGTAAGGAAACAGAAGAGGAGCTGCATCTGGCAGAACTGTGGCTGCTTCAATAAAAAGGCTGGGAGGAACACAGAAGCAGCAGAGGACAGTACGGAAGGACAACTGTTAGCAACAAACACAGCCAAACTGGATCTAATGTCTGGAATAGCAAAATATGGCTTTGATGAAAAAGCTGTTCAAGATGAAATTCACAATCTTATACCTTTTAATATTTCAAGAGTCATCAAAAGACAGGAAAAGCCAAAGGCCAGAACTTCAGCCTAACAGCAGATACACAAAATTTGTATCTCCAAGTGCCTGATTCCAAAAATTGATGGCCCAAACCGCAAATGCTCATTTTTATTGTGAAAAATCCCTCCCCATGCATGCTATATTCTAGGAGCATAAATCAAATTGTCCTCTTTCGAGTAGTATAAAAAACAGATGCACTACACACACAAAGACTATCAACAGTGACAGAACTGAAAGTGACAGGAAAATGTTATAGAGTCAGTGTCTCCTAAAGATGAGGCCTACTTGGGCTGAGAAAAATCTCTCCTAGGAAGTGGTGCATTTTTCCTGGTCAGAGGCATTTAGAATCAGCCAATAAGGCACAATCCAGTGACCCATTCTCTTCCACCTAATTGCAACCACAAAGAAAATAAGTTGGGGTTGAGGGGTACATAAAGACCGGCATATAACTACCTTTGAGGAACAACTAGGAGACTGAGATTCTGACTTCTGAGCTGAGGTTGATTGCACCAGTGTACCCAGTCTGACAGATTTTCTAAGTGGATGATTAAGCAATATCATCCTAAAGAAAAATGTTTTTGTATTTTTTTTCCTTTATCACCAGAAAAATCAGAGGGAACCAACTTTGGGACTTCTCATAACCACTGGTGACTTTTTTTTTTTTTAATTAGGTATCTAGCCAGGCATGATGATCCCAGTAACTAAAATGCTGAGACAGGAGGACTTCAAATTCAAGAGCAGCCTGGGCAACTTAGTGTTTAGCAAGAACTAATGTCAAAATGTAAAAGGACTGCAAATACATACAGTACTAACACTCTGGGTCCAATCCTCAGAACCTCCTCAAAAACAGGGTCTAATGTTACAGAATTACTTCATAAAATGAGAAGTGGGACCTGGTATATTAGAAATCTGTAGATTTCGGAACCAAACAAATGCTTTCCAGAAAAATCAACCCTGAGACTACGAAAGGTCATTAGGAAGGCTGATTACTAGCATGCCTCAAAGTTCTACAAACCCAGGAAACCACACAGTTCCAAATGGTCTCTCCAAGATCACCTCTGGATGGCAACAGAAGGAATTTTGTGGTAAGGCACAGGGAATAACCAATTCCAAGTTTATAGCATTCTGGGCACAAGACATTTGTTCTGAACTGGCTTCCTAATTCACCAGGAAGAACTTTGGAATAAAGAACACTGATTAGTCAAGATACCTCAGTGTTACCAAAAAAAGAAAGTTTTCTCTGAAGAACCAGCAAGCTGACCACATCAGAAAGTGAAGGAGGCAGGACTGAAACTATAATGAACAGACCTATTTATCCACTCAAAAGCCTTTACATTTCTGTTCCTCACATTTTACAAGACATTTGACAATATTAAACTCACTGGGCAAACTGAATATTGTCATCATATCCAACATGTATTAAGTTACCACAGGGCTTCCTTCTACTTGAAAGACAGAAAGAGAAACATTCAAGGAAAGTATGAGATTTTCAACCTTTCTCCCACAGTAAAATAGTCATCTTTACCTTCCTCACCAAAATAGAATTTCCTTATGATCCTTTATTATTCCCATCCAAATCCACAGCTTCTTTTGCCGTTTCCAATTATTAGAAATTTTTATCTGTCACGATTCACATGTATACATTTCTTTGAAAGATTTACATTTTTAATGAAAATGAGACAGGAATTGTTTTTCTGTCCTCTCAGTTCCAGAAAACCACTATTCTATCCTCAAACCTGAAAACCACAAATGCTGAAGATTATGAATAAAGGGAATGTCTACCTATCTTCTTATGCTATAACTAATAAAGGAATAAGGAATCTTGCATTCCGAACAATCAGCTCATTCTTGACCTAGCATCCTACTTATCCTTCTATTCTCAAAGTTAATTGCTTATATAAATATGCCAATTTGCCTTGATTATAGGATTTTTAATAAATGAATGTTGTTTACATTTCACAAGTGTATTTGAATTTCACTCCAGGAAGCCAAGCTCATCAATTCTTTGTAAGTAGTAAAACCAGAGATCAAAACAAAAGGCCTGCCTTGAACCAACAAACTATTCAGCTTGAGAACAGAGGCCTAAGCAAAACTACAATTGATTTATTGCTTGTTTTACTCCAGAAGTACACCTGAGATACTGCAACTTGCCTATAAGAACTTACTATGCAAATTTTCATTTCAATAATATGATACTCATTTCTTAAATAGTTAAATATGTCTGCCATTCAAGAGGTTTTGATCTTCTTCTTCATTCTTTTTCATCTTGCTGCTTTTGGGTGAATCAAGTTTCCTGACTTTTTTAACTCTTCTTAATTTTGCCTAATTTCTCCAAGGTTTCTCATTTCTTAATCAACCCCTTTTCTGTTATACTCATCACCTTTTTTCACTGGCTTAACCTTTTATGTTTAGTCTTTGAGGCAAGAGAGGAAAAGGGGGAAAACATTCTTCTAGCATAAGAGCTGTCAACCTGTGCTGCACATTCAAATCTCTTAAGGAGATATTGAAAATCCTGATACTTAGGTCATACCCAAAATTCATCAGATTTCTGCAAGTTGGATCCAGTCACCAGTACTCTACAAGGTGCTACAGATAATATTAATATAAAGCCAAACTGAGAACCACAATGTTAACTTATTATCAACTCATTTTCTATCCTACCTCAAGGAAAGTGTTCTACCAAACTACTATTAAGAGAGCAAGAAACAGAGTTCAGATTCAATCCAGGCTTGATATCAGTGAAATTTGTTTTTCAGCAAGTCACATCTTAGTGTTCCATAATCAGGCACATGGCAAAAATATGAATCATTTGGCACCATTCCCAAAGCCAATGGCTTTTCAGGACAAACCAGGCCACAGGCACCATCTACCCAAGGCAGACAGCAGTCCAGGGAGATAACTCCTGGAAAGACTAAGGCCTGAATACCCTAAGGCTTTCGGTTTTTGTGACAAAGGACACAGAGACTCAAAAATGCAACAGGGCAGGGCACAGGGGCTCACACCTATAATCAAAGTTACTCAGGAGGCTGAAGCAAGAATTACAAGTTTGAGGCCAACCTGCATTACTTAATGAAACCCCATGTCACAATAAAAAGGTTTTAAAAGGAATAGAAATAAAGCTCAGGGGTCAAGTGTCCCAGGTTTCAACCCCCAATACCACACACATGCACAAAACCAATATAAAACAACAACAACAACAAAAAAAAACCTACGCTAAGGTTTCATGTGAAATAAGTGACCTTACAATCAATCAGTTCCAGTCTACACAAAGAACATCATAAATCTGATTGGGATCACACAAAGTTTGTCACAGAAACTACAGAACTCATGGTATAAGATGCCACCTAGAAGTGCTACTGACCATGTTTCTCTCTTGAGAGTATAAAAAGAAGGTATATGTTTATCATCATCAATACCACTATAACACCCACTAGGGACTTGGGATTTCCAAACTGAGGGATTCCCGGCCATCATGGCCCACAGCTGCAGGCCTGAGGTGAGTCATATTCTATGAGGCAGTTCTCCAGCTACCAACTCTCTCTGGACTTGCTTCCAAATCATATCAGCAGGAAATGACATAGTATAACATTCAAAGTAGAGGCTGGTGTAACTGGGCTGAGAGGAAGATCTCCCTTCAGTATGCAAGGATAAAATTTCTTTTTCCTTTAGATCTTTATTTTAATTTTCTTTCTCATTGAGTTTACTGGTACATTTTAGATATACAGCAGTTATTCATCATTGGGATCTTGTACCTTTACATGACAGGTCTTGGTTCTCATTTTTTCCCCTTGTCCCTGCCCTCCCTTCACCTACTTCTCCCTTCCCTATTTACAAATACTTTATTTCCATTTTTTCATTTTCCTCTAATTTTTTTTCTTTTCCCTTATTTCCTTTCCCCTACTCTCCCCACTTCCCTTACACATTTAGGCCTTATCTTCCTATTTCACATTGTCAATTATACCATTGGGATCCAACATACAATTATAGTTTTTCACACCAGAGACACGATTCGGTATTTACACATGTGTGACTTATTTATTTCACTTAACAGTATATCCTCAATGTGCATCCATTTCCCTATGAATGACTCTAAATTCTCATTCTTTATGGCTGAGTAGTATTCCATTTTATAGAAAAACCACATCTTTTTTATCCAGTCTCCAGCTGATGGGTAAATGGGCAGTTTCCAAGTTTTAGCTATTACAAACTGTGTTGCTATAAACATAGGTGTACTTATGTCACTGTGATACGATTCTTTTAATTCTTTTGGGAAGATACCCAGCAGAGGGTTGGCTGGGTCAAATGGAACCTCTAATCCTAGTTCTCTGAGGTATCTCCATCTGTCCCTCCCAAAGCTGTGCGCTCGGTCAAAGAGGAGGACCATCCCTGATAGAGGAGTACCGTTTCCTCCGTCAAGGGTATTCGAGTAGCTGCTAGAACCTCCAAACAAGCTCTCAAGGCACAGATGAAATTTTAAAGAAAAGACAGGGATGAGCTACCTCCACCCCCAGTATTCAAATAGATGAAAGTAAAGAGGGTACATGAAACTTCTCTACAGCAAACATGACCCCAAAGCCTGAGAATACATTTATTGTCATTTGGGAAGGGACTGTCTTTGTGAAAAAGCCACTCTACAAGAAGGCCTCTGTCAAGCACCTACATAGTTTGTAATTAATTCACCACCTTCTTTCAGTCTGTTCTTGTCTAAGGACTCTGCGCTGTCCCTAAAAAGGACCCATAGTGCCACAGCCCTCTTGCAAACGAAAAACAACTGTCTATAATCAGTGCTTCTTTTATTAGCCACTTTTTTAAAAACCCCTATGACACCTTGAATAAGAGGGCTAGGGAGCCCACCTTACCTTGTCCTTATGCCCCCAAAACATCTAAATGCAAAAAGGACAGAAGTTCATTAAGACCAAGTCTCTCAAAACACAGTTCTTATGAAGTGGATGAATTTTCAGAACAAACATGAGCCTATATTTATTTGTTTCTTCTTTGAGCCCAGGAGGAATCAACAAGGAAATCCTTGTCTGCTCTCAGGTGCTGTGGTTCCATGTCTCCCACCTGCAGGTCATGACTCACTGAGGAAGGCACTTTTCAAAGTACCTGCTGTACCTTGGGGCGGAAAAGGCCTTCCTATCACCAGGATTTTTCATACAGCTATATCTGAACAATTCCAATGACAAAGTTACCGTCCATTTTTTTGATAACTTCAAAAGTAATTCTAATGCTCATGTGATTTTCAATTCGACTCCAGAGAATTCCATTAGACCACAAAGAATATGGCTACACTCTTTTCCACACAAAAGCTCAAGAGAACAGCAAAGCAGCTAATGGATTACAAGATATTACGTTCTTCA
The DNA here is from genome assembly GCF_012274545.1 of Fukomys damarensis. Taxonomy (NCBI): domain Eukaryota; kingdom Metazoa; phylum Chordata; class Mammalia; order Rodentia; family Bathyergidae; genus Fukomys; species Fukomys damarensis. The sequence goes on along the minus strand of NW_022900941.1, from coordinate 33,397,502 downwards.
AATTTCACACTTTCAAGTACTGTGATTTCCATCATCTCACAACTATCCTGAAAACTGTGCCAAATTTAATTCCTTTGCACAAAGAAAACCAAGAGCCAGAGAAAGAGCTTAACTTGCCCAAACTGGTGCAGCAGATTGTGTTCTAGAAACCAGCTCCCTTGTTCCCACAGGCAAAAATAATTCTTATCCCTTAAGGGTTTTAGGACATGCATACCCTTTTCTCCAAATTTCATCAGTTTACATTGCTGCTGGTCTCTTACTGCAGCCATATATTTGTACTCAAAGACTATGCTTTGATCAACTTCAATCTTATATACCTAAATATGTTTTCAGTTTTTATTGTTCTTAGTAGGAAGAAAAATGCATGCTGATAATAACATGCACAGCAATAAGCATCTATAGGGGGAAAAAACAGCTCATGGAGTTACTGCGGAAGGTGAAATGATAGTGGTTCAAAGTAACAACACTCCATCCCCTTCCACACTCTCTCCCTCACAACAGGGAAAAGGATGTGAAAAAACAAATCAACAGCATATGATGGCCTCACTTCACTCCCACCCATCCATCTGCTCAACAGACCTCATGGCAAGTGTTCTCCTTGGACGTGGTGGAAAGGGAAGGGCAAGTTGCAATGGGAAACAAACCTGACCTTCCTTGTCACTTTTACATTTGAAATGCATACATTCCAGTGACAGTCTGTCTCTTTCCTGTGGTTTAGCAAAACCTAAATGTTTTAACCAAGGGGCTTCAAATCTACTGTGAAAAGAAAAACTTTAGAGTACACTTCGGGGCCACATCAATTTTTTAACTCCATGCCTAAAAATAGAAGAGTATAGCACAGATGCCAAAGGTATTTCACATCTAAAGACATCAAATGCATCTTACTTCGGTTACTTTTGAGAAATTTCTGCTTATTTTAAATAGCCTGAAACTTGTTTTTACCAAATGGCAGGAATTTTTTACTACTAGTCCCAGCCCCCACCCACCCACCTTTCCAGTTTTAAGGAAGCATAATAGGGAAGCCAGGGATCCAATGTGGGTTAAAAGTCCTAGATTGGTTATTTAGTAACTATATGACTTTGGGCAATTTAGGTAATCATTGTTTACACATCTACAGAGCCACAGATGCCTGGACTTAGTGGGAAGGGTAAGTGAGAACATGTAAGCATAAGGCATCCTCACAGTAAATACTCCAAAAGTGTCCTATTCCTTCCAAAGGTAAAATGACTACATCCAATCTTAGGACCCCCAAAAAAATGGACTGAAAAGGAAATTGACTCAAATCAATCAGATATCAAAGATAACATTGCTTCAAATCATTACTTCCTAATCTCTTTTTATATATAGTATTTGCATTGCTGCCTGCTATCTAATAATGCACAAAGACAGCAAATAAGACTTAAAAATATCCTTTCCCTGAAGTTGAAAGAAAGAATCCTAAGGACAGCTCTTCAACAAAGGCAGTGGAGGACTTTAAGATCTTATGTTGTTAATAGTGACTGCAAGCCAAAAGTGAGTCAACAATATTATGGAGTGCCTAATGTTAAAAGAAGTATCCTTGGATAAAGACCACCAGCTAGTCATGATGCTCTCTAAGAAGCACCTTCATAGAATCATCTCTGAAAATAATGGATAAGGGAGGATTTCTGCGTGACTCCAATAATCAATGTTAATTAAGTACAATGGAAAGCCACATGGATATTTAATCATCATTGTGTGGGACTCAAAATATACAGGTTAATGCTACCTACAAATATACACACCCTGAAAGAACTAAGATGACTGAACTTGTTAATTTATAGCACACTTCCACCAAAGACTAAAAGAAACATCATGTTTATGAGGGACTGCATCAATGCAATACATACACACACAAAGGTGTGTATCACCTGATAGCTTTACCTGAAAGGTAAGTCCAAAGATGCAAATGGTTAAATGCATATAATGAGCCAGTAATCTTTTCATTTAAATACACATTTTACAACTATTAGTAGAACAATATTGAACACAAACTCAGGAAGGTAAAGGCTCTCCTTAAGAGGATTAAACTCCTAAGATGCAGATCCAGTTTTTACTATTAATTACTCACAGGAAGTTTTAAAAGTTTAGCCCTCCGTTGATCTTAATTCAATAATCTTTCACCCTCTCTTTCCTTCTTTCCATTCATATCCACTAATTTTTTTTTACACTTATACAACAACCCATATAAACTGAAGGGGAGAGCAGAGATATGTTAACTGAGTAGGTCTGTGATTTCTTAAGGTGTTTCCAACAGAAAATACAATGGACCTGTGTCATTTTAATTTTTATCTACTCCTCCCCAAGGCTTCAAATATTCCAGCACTGGAGGCTGGGAAGAATTGTTTTCCTAGCCTGAAACAGTTCACTACTTATTGATGTAAGTCATATTTACAATGAGGTGTTTGTACATTTTTCTGTACAGTATTACTAATGTATAAAAACATATAACCAATAGGAATAATGCCAAGCCAATATTCCCACTGTCTAAAGGTAAGGAATTTCTCCACATATATACTTAAAAAATTGCCATCTAAAACATCTCTTTCAAGCTTAATTTTCGGAATTAAATAGCTTTAACTGACTTCTCAAACAATTCATGAGGAGCAAAGTAAAGCAAAACTGAGAACCATGAGGGTACAACCTCAGAAAAAAACTGTCTACAAGAGAAATCATCAACATGTGGTACTAGATAATTTGGGAGGGTTTCCTTTGACTCCAAAGATTTCCCAAGAGCAAGTGGAGCTCAGTTGGGAAAATAAACAAACATCAATGGTCCAAGTGCATCCTGGACAGGAAGGTCCCCAAGCTAAGACATTCCCAAAAGCTTTGTTATTCAAAACAGATCAGCCTGGTATTACGCTTTTGTATTTTGTTTGCTGGACAGGCTCAAAATACTGTAAACAACTTTAAACTGCAGCCAGTATCTGTGTGAAGCACAGTAAAGGGCACAACAACCAACCACCGCCCCACAGAGCCTGCAGTGTACAACCATAAAAGTCTACAGACTAACTTTGTGACTGGTAGACTTAACAGGAACACAACTCCACCATGTTAATGAATGGACATTATTTTTCTAAAGATTAGTTCATACCATGTGTTATTAATCAGCAGAGTAAATGAAAGCTCATGCAAAAAAATGTTATCCAAGTTGAGAACTTAATTGCATTGTTATTATTATGGCTGCTGCACTGGCTCCCCCGTGTCACTGTCCCCCACCACCAGGAGTACTCTCAAGACACAGTGTCACAGTGTGGAGCCAGAAGGCAAGAGCCATGCGCCTTGTGGAACAGTTGTTTGTATTGTTTTAAGAAGAACGTTTGTCTCTGGAAAGGGGATCAAGTATGCACCCAGGCTGCCTTGAGAAGCAATTAAGCTTTGGCTGTTTCATTTCAGAGAGTCCCATTTTGCACAACGAGGGACCAGCTGTGCGAGATCACAGACGATGCAAAAAAGCAAGACAGGCAATGTCTTCTATCTCCCCGACCAAACACCAGTTTCCAGGTGGCTTCTGCTCTCCCAGAGAACACAAAGCTAACCTGCCATCCAGAACACTATTCCCCATACCAAACCAACCCCTCCACAAGGCCCGAAAAAAACAACTGAAGCGTCCCAGTTCAAATCTCACAAAACTGACTTTTGATATAGGACTCAAGTCCTTTCTCAGAGTTGTTCGTCACATCACAAAAGCACCCACAGGTAGACACAAACGTTGGCTACCTCTATCACAAATTCCTCTTGCTGCCTAGTCATATGGGGTTTAGGGGTAACCAGTCAGGAAAGGGAAATGTACAAATGTGAGGACTGAGAGGCATCTAGTCTGGCCCACTTTCCTCCCAACATCCCTTAAGGAGACTAGGACACTGAAACTGAAGTCTGGGGACCGACTGCAGTTCTGACTCTGGCTGGGACAAGGGGAAAGCCGCCACACCCTCTTGAGCTCATAGCACTGTAGGATCTGGCAGGGAAGGACCCAGAAACTTCGTGCCAGCAGGAAAGGGAGAAAGAAGGGAGTTTTCAGAGTCTGAGAGGCTACAAGGCCAAAAGAAATGGAATTTGGGAGGGAGCAGGCCTGGCCTGAGGTCACAGAGGGCGGGGGTCGCCCGCGTTGTTAGGACAGCGCGAAACACGTTCCCGAGGTTAGATTTAAGACGAAAGAGAACACACTGAGATTCTCTCCGGCCTGACTTTGAGATGCCCCCTCCACGCTTACTTGGGGACCCAGGCGCCGCAAGGCTGCGGGTCTCCTCGCTCCTTTACGGGGAGCTCCCGCTCTGCCAAGCTGCGACGTCCGCCCTCAAGTTCGCCTCAGCTCAGCGCCCGGAGGCCACCTGCGCCCATCTGCTGGGACCCCGCAGGCCTAGAGCTGGACGCCCGAGGAATGGTCCGCGGGGGCTCGGGGTGTGATTATTTTTTGTTTTGTTTTAAACAAAAAAACTCAGCGGCTCGCCCCCTCCTCCCCGGCTCGCGCCCCCTTCCCTTCACACCCACGCCGCGCCTCCCCGG
>NW_022900941.1:33346426-33392123 GCF_012274545.1 Fukomys damarensis | reverse complement strand
CTCGCCCCGCGGACTGCCGGGACGCGTAGTTTCGGCCGGCAGTGTCCGCTCGCAGACCCCGCTGGCTCCGTAGGGCCTTGGGGTGGGGGTGCGGAGACGCCCGGTGTCTGGCAGGTGGCTCTGATCGCTGAGGATCCTCCTCCTCCAACCAGGAGAGAAGCTACCGCGTCTGCATCACATCTGACAACTGAATGAATTAATCCAACGAATCAATGAGCAGATGTATGCGTTCTAATTTAAATTTCAGAAGATTTTCACTGTTTGAAAGAATACAAGGGACCTCTAAGGTATTAGCAACGTCCTGTTTTATAAGCTGGGAGCCAGTCCATGGGTGCTGTGTTACCATTCCTCTGCAAATGTTATGTTCTCTGATATGATTGAACTGTTTCAGAAATACATGAGAATTCAATTCAAAACAAACACTTGTCAAACAGCTTGTGTGTGTGTGTGTGTGTGTGTGTGTGTGTGTGTGTTAGTGTATTCCACGATAGGAGAAAAAAAATGCCCCGGTCTGGAATACTTTCCAATCTAGGAAAGAAGAGAATTTATACAAATCACCCTACTTTGTAGGATACAGTGACAGTGTTGGGGGCAGCTTTGTGGAACTATCGCTGCTGTGGCTTTTTTATTCCTCCAGAGTAGTCTTGTGTCAGGTGCTGTACAGACAAGACTAAACCCAACCCTTACCTCTGGGATGTATATCAGAAACCCATTCTAAAACCTTGGAAAAAGAAACAGCCTTCTAACTGACTTTAGCCAACAGCCAGGCATCCACTTGTTTGACTCGTGGCTGAACTGCAGTCGGCCCTTTCTTAAAGTGCTGGTTCTTAATCTTTTGGAGAGCCTTTTGTTAAAACTACACACACCTTATGCTCTGCTTATTACCAGGCTCTCCCTAAGTTGAGAGCTAAAGCCTAGGCAAGTGTATTTTTAACAAGCTCCCCCAGTAATTCTGATATGCAGCTAGGGTTATCAGCCTCTTGTTTAAAAAACAAACAAACAAAAGCAAGTGCATTTAGATGAGGTAACTTACCAGGATTCAATCATCGTGGACCATACTACTGTATTTCATTTGGCTTTATAGATACCAAAATAGCTGTTAGATGCTCAATGGCTGTTGAATTGGCAAGGAACTTTTACAGAAAACATATGGAGCAAATACCTGCAAATATGTTATGTCTGATAAAACACTTCTGAACTTTTAAAAAATTGGAGAGACTACTTTAAAACTACAATTTAAAATCCTGAATAATTGCAATCTGTATTCCTAAAGTTACACTGTAACAATAAGTTAATGACAAGTATGTTTGTGGTCTAAGAGGAAAACATAAATACACACGCTCAAATTAATGAAAATAAGAAAGAAAGAAGTTACCTCAGGCCAGGTGAGACATTTCTGACTCACAAATGTATTTATTTTATTTGTAATACCTGGGTCTGACTGACTTATGAAATCAGCCCACCCAGACAGTTGCCAGTCTGGGTGGAAAGGCTGGAGTTCTTTTCTGCAAATGAGAAAGCCTTTTTTTTAACTACATTTATGGCTCCCTCTGGCCATATTTCTGCCAGTAACTAAGAACTTTTTCTCCCCTTCAGTCTTATCGCATCTAATTTCTTTCATAATCTTGTGCTTTGAAAGAAATCAAGGACAAAATGTGCAAAACCATAAGCCAAGAGTACCTTTCTGCCACTTTGAGATTTACCATCTCTAATATTTAGCCATTATTTACCACTACTATTAAGAGCAGAAATAAACTCTCCACAGGATTGTGCAATTCCTATGGGAATTACTATCAATATCTTAGGAAAATTCTTGTTTGTGACAGAGAAGATATTCCTGTTACTTTAACTGTAATACTCATCATCCCTCCCTACAAAATTAGTCAGGCAAACATTTAAAATACATATTCCATTTCTGATCACTAATGTATATGATTTGTACTGGATGATGTTGCAAAATATTAGCAACAAAGAACTTACCTGTTAAAACCATCCACTCACCGGTTGTGGTGATGCATGCCTGTAATCCCAGCACTCAGGAGGCTGAGGCAGGAGGAACATTGTGAGTTCGAGACCAGCCTGGGCTACACAGTGAGTTCCAGGTCAGTCTCAACTACATAGTGAGACCCTGTCTCAAAAAACCAAAAAACAAACAAAACAAAACAAAAATCCACTCATCTTTCACACAAACTGAAATGTTGGGACATTTATCTTCCATGAGCCAACCATTTGAAAGTTAGGCCAGAGATGGCATGATCAGGGAGTCACATAATGACAGTGATTGCTTTCAAAGAAGCTTTTCCATCAGTCATAACAAATGCTCCTGCAATATCAGCCTTTTGAGGGATTGGAGCTGAGTTTTATTGATATATCTTCAAGTTTTAAGAATAAGAAACTGCTCTATAGCTAAGACTGCTTATTAGTTTAAAAAGGCAATTATGTAACACTAAGTTTCTCCTGGTATCTGTAATTATGTAAAAATAAAATGAGTACTCCGTTGAACATAATCATGGATAGTCCTGGATTGAAACTGTAAAGTAGTAGTGTCTGAGATAGTAGAAAGGTTGCTACTGGTCAATTTATGTCTGTGTTATAGTCACATATTCAGCTCCCTTTATTTGAAAAATATTTACTGAGCATTTACTAAGTACCAGACACTGCTCTTTATTTTAAATAATATTTAAAATCTAAAATATTTAAATAATATTTAAAATATTAAAGAAATAATATTTCTTCAATTTCTGCTTCATACAGCCATCTTCAAATGTTGAAGGATATACCTCAACACTCCGCAATCGCCCCTCTCCTTCTGAATCAGGAATGCTTTGCCACTTGATTAATAATGGTTTAAATAGTATAACTTTCTCACGTATCAAAAAAATCTGAAGAAAGGTGACTGTCAATGTCTGTTCAGAAATTCAGTAAGACTAGAGCTAATATCTGTGTGATGGTTTTGTCCTTCCCAGGTGCTTACAAAATAACAACCAGAGTACTATGGTTCAAATCAGTCTGTATGTAGGACAGAAAGTAGGGATAAAGGAAAGCAAAGTTTTGCCCAGAAGTACCAATTAGCAACTGCCCATTATTCTTCATTTTCCACCACTAAATTATATGGCCATACTTAGCTGCAAGAAGAGCTGGTGGAGAGAAACAAAACCTGGGGCTTGATACATTCCTCATCTGGATAGTAGTACAGTGGATCCTCAAATTACCAGCAGCCTGGGATAGTTAAGTTCATGGAAGATTCATCTGCCTCTTGTTATCTATGGCATGTACCCAGATAACCATACAGATCTCAACTGTATTGACTTACAACCAAGGTGAGTTATGATTGGCCCCAGGGAACTGATTTAGTTTGTAAGTTAAGGTTCCAGTGTACCAAAATTCTGACAACAAGAAAGGAGAGAGAATTGATATGGGTAGCCAACAACAGCTTCTAAACCCTCCCTCACATGTTTTGTATGCTTGAATACTATTCGACATCTGCATGTGACTTCATATTTTACAAAATAATTTTACTTTTTATCTTACTTCATCCACTCAATATAACATCAAGGAATCTTAGGCTCACATGTAAGTAATTTTTTCTAATTTATAACTTTTATAATTTAAGAAATATCAGAGTTAAAACTTAGGTGTTTTGATTCACTAGTCAGTGTCCCACACCAACTTCAAAAAATGATTCTCTGAAATTATTATCACATATAGAATAAAATATATTCTACATGTCGTAAGCTTCTCTGTGTCTTACATAGAGAACCATAAAGAGACTTCTACTTCTGATTAAAATAAACTAGTAAGGAACAGATTCACAATTCCACTACAACCTAATGAAGAAAACAACCTGCACAAAAAGATGGGCTTATAGGAAACAGTGGCTTTCAAAACACTGACCAAAAGGGAGTGAGGAACAATGATCCCTGAGAGATGGGAAACAAATGAAGTGAGACCGCATTAAACTGCCTGGAGAAAGTTCCCAGACATGGTGCAAGAAAGGCTAGTAGAGTTCTTGACTCCAGGAGAACTGGCTGGGAGTCCAGTGAGAGCTGATGTTTGTAGGGCAGGAATTCTAGAAAAGGAGAGATTCAGGAAGAAATTTCCAGATAGCCACAGAGATTACATTCTAGTTATCAGTTTAGTATAGGTCACTGTATATATATGAAGAAAAAACTCAAAGCTGGTCATTTTATAAGAAAACGGTAGATACATCAAGAGTATGTAACACCCAAAAACAAGGCTTCAAAATACTCCATGATATTCAAGGACAAATGCCAAAATCCACAGTTAGAGTTAGATTTCAACAACTCTCCTTTAATAAATTTATTAGGGGGCCGGGGATTTTGCTCAGTGGCACTGCCCTGCCTTGCAATCCTGAGTTAAATCCCCAGTACAAATTTTAAAAAATTGTTCAGATACATGAATAGAAAATCAGGATAAAGAAAACTTTAACAACTATCAATAACTTTATGTAATTGATACTTACAGATCCATCCAACAACAACAGAATACACAACTTTTTACATAGTCAAGAAACATTAACCAAAATAGACCATATACTGGGCTATGGAACAACATTAAATGAATTGAAATAGGTTCGGATATTTCCAAGTATATTCCTTTACCTCAGTGGAATTAAGTTTAAAATTAAAAGCAGAAAAATATTTAGAAAGGCCAGGCATGGTGGTACACATCTGTAATCCGAGCACATGGGAGGCATAGGCAGGAGGATTGCCACAAACTCAAGGCCAGCCTAGGTTACAAAGTGAGTTCAAGGTGAGCTTGAAGTACATAGCAAGACCCTGTCTCAAAAAATTTTTTTTGGAAAATCCTCAAATATTTGAGGAATAAATAAGATATCTCAAAAGGAAAAGTGGGTCATTTAAAATATTTAAAAGGGAAATTATAATATATTTTAAGAGAATGAATTAAAATACATTTAAAAATATTTGGCATGCTCCTCAGACAAAGGACTATTGTCTAGAATATATAAAGAACTCAAAACAATCAGCCCCTCCAAATATAAAGATCCGATTCAAAAATGGGCATCTGAAATGAACAGACATTTATTTCTCAGACAAAGAAGCAAAAGCACCAAGTAAATATGAGAAAATGTTCCACATCACTGGTAATTTGAGAGATGCAGATGAAAACAATACTGAGATTCTACCTCACCCCACAAAGAATGGCTGCTATCAATAAATCAACCAATAACAAATGTGGTAGAGTTGAGGGGAGAAAGGAACCCTCCTCCATTGTTGATGGGAATAGATACTGGTGCAACCACTGTGGAAATCAATATGGAGATACCTCAAAGAACTAGGTTTAGAGGTTTCATTTGACCCAGCCAACCTTCTGCTGGGTATTTTTCCAAAAGAATTAAAAGAATCATATTACAGTGACATATGCACACCTATGTTTATAGTGGCACAGTTTGTAATAGCTAAAACTTGGAAACAGCCCATTTGCCCATCAGTTGTAGACTGGATAAAGAAGATGTGCTTTTTCTATAAAATGGAATACTACTCAGCCCTAAAGAATGAGAAATTAGACTCATTCATAGGAAAATGGATACATATTAAGGATATACTCCTAAGTGAAATAAATAAGTTACACATGTATATACTGAATAACTTCTCTGGTGTGAAAAACTATAATTGTAAGATTCCAGTGGTATATTTGACAAGGTGAAATAGGGAGAAAAGAGATAAAGGTGTAGGGGAAATGGGAAGGGTAGGGGAAAGGTAATAAGGGAAAAGCAAAAAAAAATGAGACGATGAAAAAATGGAAATAAAGTATTTGTAATTAGGGAAGGAAGGAGAGGGTGATGGGAGGGCAGGGACAAGGGGAAAAAATGAGAACCAAGACCTGTCATGTAAAGATACAAGATCCCAATGATGAATGTAATTGTACTGTATACCTAAAATGTACCAATAAACTCTATAAGAAAAAATATATATTTAGCATGCAAACAGCTTAAAAAATACCTAAACATTGAGCACACTAAATTTCTTTACATTTTTTAAAAAGGAGAAATTCAATTTCCTCAGCTTTCATCTTAAAAAACTAGAAAAAAGAAACTAAAACACCAAACTCAGCAGAAGAATACATAGAGAAGAACAGAAGTTAGTGATATATAAAACAGGAGAGCAAGAGAAAAAATTGATAAAACCAAAACATACCTACTTGAGAAGATCAAAAAATTGATAAAACTTTCATCAGATTGATCAGGAAGAAGGAGAAAAGCACAATGGCTAATGTCCCATATAGCAGAGTTGATATCACTCAAAATTCTAAATATACTGAAAAGGATAATCATGTTTTGAACAACTTTCTATTAATAAAGGATATAATGTGAATTAAGTGGATATATTCATTCCTTCAGAAACACAAACTACAAAAACTAATTAAAAAGCAACAGATAATCTGAATTGCCATATTATTTATTAAAGAATAGAATCTATAGTCAAAATCTTCCCACCAAGAAAACTACAGGTCCAGACAGTGTCACCAGAAATTTTACCAATCATTTATGATAGAAAGAATACCAGTTTGGTGCAACACTTTCAGAAAATCGAAAATAGGTTAACATTTTCCAACTCATTATAATGGCCAACATTATTCTGACACCAAAACCAGGCAAAGACATTAAGGGAAAATAGTCATTACCAAAAAAATTCTTAACAAATTTTTAGCAAATACAATACAACTCTATATAAGAAGGGTAGGATTTATCCTAGAAATGAAGTTATTTTGGCATTCAAAAATCAGTGAAACTCTCAAGTTTAACAACCCAAAAGAAAAATCATATGATCACTCAATACATGAAGGACAAGCATTTGACAAAATCTATTTCTTTCTGATTAAAACTCTCAGATGATTAGAAATAGTGAGAACAACCTCAACTTGATAAAAAAAAAAGGCATCTACAGAGTCTGCTGCCGATATTCTTTTTTTTTTTTCTTTTTCCAACATCAGTTTTTTCTTAAGTGATTTCTTTTTTCTCTCTCTCTCTCATTAAGTTTATTAGTGCATTTTAGGTATACAGTACAGCTACTCCCAATATTCTTAATGGGAATGACAGGTTAATTTTGTCCACTTAAGTGTGCTATGGTGCCCAGATATTTGGTTAAATATTATACCAAATGTTTTCATGGAGGACATTAATGTGTACATTAGACAACTTTGAGCAGAGCAGATGTTTTCCATAATGTGAAGGCCCTGATATAACAGACTGACCTCCCCATGCAAGAAGATATCTACCAGCATGCAGCCTATAGAAGAACTGCTACGTGAGTTTCCAGCCAGCTGACCCACTTGCAGGTTTTGGATTTGCCAGCCTTTATAATTGTGAGCCAATTTCTCAAATTTCTCAGTGTACACAGATATAATTCTCTTGTAAATAAAATATATATGTATATGTATACACACACATACACACACACACACACACACACACACATATATATATATGCAGTATACACACATATTGTATTGCTTTTGTTTCTTTGAAGAGTGTTTTGAGGATCATGAATACTAGGCAAGCACCATTCCACAAAGCTACATCTAATCAGGAACCTAATAACTTCGATGAATGTAAACCTTATATGCCATAGAATGCACTAAGATTAATAAGATCAACAAGAATGGAAATTAGGATAGGGGAATTAGAGGAGGAAAGAGGGGGGACAGGACTTTAAAAAGAAACAAGCTGTAGTATATGCATGTACCCAGTCCCCAAGATGATTGTGAAATGCTTGTACTGCAAACATGTAACAATAAAAAAATTTTAAAAGAAATAACAATGTTTCAGTATTGATATTAAAAAAGACAAACTTATATCTCCAGTTGCTCTAATACAGTCTAAATGGATATAAAACAAAAATATCTGCTCTTATCATTTTTATTCAATATTATACTAGAAGTTTTAACTAGTGTAAAGAAGATGAGAAAACAAAATAAAAAGCATACAGATTTGAATGTAAATAGTAAGCTGTCATCACTTCCCATATAGGAAATGTTATGAAATCTTTAAAATAGTTACTAGAACTAATATGTCAGTTTAACCAGGTTTCAGAATACAAGGCTGGTTTTTTTAATGGGAAAGACTGGTATACTACTTTATAGTAAAAATAAACCATCAAAAATTTAAATTGAAAATACTACTCAAGCAGAGCATTGTGGTACATGCTTATAATCCAACTATTCTGGGAGGCTGAGGCAGGAGGATTACCAGCGCAAGCCCATCCTGGGCCACTTAGCAAGACTTTGTCTCAAAATTAAAAATTTTAAAAAGGTTGGAGGTATAGCTTAGCATTGCAGCCCTGGGTGGGATTCCAGTACGGGGGTGGGGGGGTGGGGAAGAGAGGAAAAAAAAAACTTTAAATAGCATGAAAATGCAAAATACTGAGGGACAGATCCAACAAAAGATGTACAAGGCCTGCATCCTGAAAACTATAGTATACTGTGTCCATAGGTTAAAAGAGTACTTCTTAATTTTTTTGGTACAATGGATTAAACCAAGGACCTTTGCACTGAGGTATATCCCCAGTACTTTTTTTACTTTTTATTTTGAGACAGGGTCTTGGTAAGTTGTCCAAGGCTGGGCTCGAATTTGTTATCCTCCTGCTTCATTCTCTTAGGTTTTTAAAATGACAGTTTCATGAAAATTGATCTAGAGATTTCATGTATTCCAAAGTAAAATCCCAGAAGACTTTTTTGGTAGAAATTGGCAAGCCAAATCTAAAACTCATGTGGAAATGTAAGGACCTAGAATAAGTACAACAACTTTGAGAAAGAACAAACTGAGAAGATTAATACTACCTGATTATAAGACTTATTATAAATCTATACTGATTTTAGGCTGTGCATGGTGGCACACACCTGTAATCTCAGCACTCAACAGGTTAAGCCAGGAAGATAGCAGCAAGCTTGAGGCCAGCCTAGGGTACGTATGAGTTCAAGGCCAGCCTGAACGATATAGTGAGACCCTGTCTCCAAAAACACAAAACAAAACAAAACACCTATAGTGATTATAAGACTTATTATAAATCTACAATAAAAAAGAAAGCATAATATTAGCAGTAAGATAGGCAGGTTGATAGGACAGAATGAAGAATACAAATATAGACCACAGACATATGGACAATGGGTATTAAATAAAGATACAGAGGTAATTCAATAGAGAAAAGATACTTTTGTTTAGCAAATGCCTGGGAACAATTGGTTATTTACCTGCAAAAAAAAGATTAACTTTAACACATACCCTAAACTATGTATAAGACAACTCAAAATGCAGAATAGACCTAAACATAGAATTTAAAACTCTAAAACTTCAGGTGATATAAAAGGAAGGGAGGTCAAGGGAATGGGGAAAAAGACCAAGATACATCATGTAAAGGGACGTGATCCCAATGATGAATGTAACTGTACTCTATACCTAAAATGTACCAATAAATTCAATGAGAAAAATAAAAAATAAAATAAAATGTACCAATAAAGAAAAAATACTGATGAATTGGACTTCAACAAATTTAAAACATCTACTCTTTACAGATACAAAATGAAAAGAATCACTGTAGACCAGCAGAAAATATTAGCAAACTATATATTTACAAAAGACTTATGCTAGCCTAGTTATCAAAATTTAAGAAAAAAATTGACAAACAATTTGAGCAGACACTTCACACAAGAAAATACATCCATGGTTAATAAAGATGTAACAGGGATCTTCAACATTCCTCATTAAGGAAATATTAATTAAAATTACAGTGAGTTACCACTACAAATCTACAAGAATATCAACAATGAAAAAGACTAGCTATATAAGTGGAACTGTTAAATCTACAACCACTTTGGAAAAACAGTTTGGTGCACTTAAAAATGTAAACATATACCCTACCATATGATCTAGCTATTTGCTTCATTGATATTTACTCAAGAAATATGAAAGCATATGTTCATACAAAGACGGTCATGATGTTTATAACAGCTGTATTTGTAACGACCTCAAACTGAAATCAACTTTTCATTAACAAGTGAAGGAATAAGCAAATTGTGGCACACTCAAACAATGAAACATTACTCATCAATACAAATTTGTGGACCATTGATTCTTTCAACATGGTTGTCTTATTTTGTGAACTGAAGATAATCCAAGTTTTAAAAAGTGTGTGTTCTATATTAATTTATGTAAAATTATATGGAATATAAACTAATCTTACACATAGAAAGAAAAGCAGGTATTGTTTGGGGAAAGGAAAAAAATTAGGAAAGAGGCATTCCAAAGGTTATGGGACACATCTGGGAGTACTATATGATCATTAACTTGATTATCTTCATGATTTCATATATGTCAAATGCATCAGATTGTATGATTTAAGTAGGTACAGTCCAGGACTTCAGGGAAGACGGAGGAGCAGTGAAGAGCAGAGAAACAGCCTTTCTGAGATCTGCTGTCCAGGCACTGGAACACAGCAACGCAAGAAGTGGGGCGGGGGGCAGTTTGTCCCTGGCACCTACCAAGGATCTGAAGCCAGAATTGAAGCCCACAGGAAGAGCAAAGAGAGATAATGATGATGAAGAGAACAGTGGCAAAAGGCACTCATTCCTCAGCCCTAACTCACTGCAAAGGGAAGAAGACTCAAACCTGCAGATGCACTGTGATTGCTGGCTACCCCAGAGTCCTCCACAGAGAAACACATCCGTGGAACAGAGCACTGGATGCAGCAGACTGAAGTGACTGAGGAATTTTTCCAGTTCAATGTGCCCCAGGAGAGGGCCACTGGTCAGTAGTGATCTTGGAGAGGGCCCAAATAAACTCAGAACTTAGAGCACTTGTGGGCTTGCTCCATCAGGATGAGGCAGAACTGAGTAAAATTGGCAGGAGGTCAAGGAGCCAAGAGCAAGTTGGCAGGAAGTACATGGGGTGTTGCATGCTGAACAAATCAGGTTCCAGCCTTACAGCCAGAAACCAGCCTGAGTTTCAGAACAAAAGGATTTCTGGGATTATCCACTACCCCACCATAGATCTGTGGCTGGGTATTGGGATTAATTAACATGGATCAGGACTCCGTCTGGCACTACCAGTGACAGCAGAGACACCTGCAGGTGCACATTTTTTCTCTTCTTTTCTTTTTTCTGTTCTTTTCTTTTCTTCTTTTTATTTTTGTTTGGTTTTATTTTTGGCTTGCTTGTTCGTTCTTGTTTTTAAATGTGTGAACATTGTTTCTAGTTTTTCTGTTGCTGTTCTATTCTATTCTTATTTTTATTTCTTCCTCCTCTCTTCCTCCTGTTTTCTTCACCAGTTTCCTAAAGTTTGCCTATTCTTCCTTTGTTCTCCAGCCTTGCTTCTAATCTCTTCCTCTTCTTTTATTGTTCTATTTTTCCCTAACCTCTTTTACATTTCTTCCCTGAGTGTAAAATCACATTGCCGAAGGCACATTTACTGCATACAATTTTCTGGTTTGTTTTAGATTTTGTTATAAACCACAAATCTAGTTCATATGGTGAAAAGTGGCAAATTAATAGTTACTACAATGTGTCATTTTCTAGGCCATATTTAATGTTACTGTTTTTGTTGATGGTACTTCTGTACCAAGGTGACACAGTTGTTCTAATCAGAAAGCATCAAGAACATCATGATAATAATGTGAAGTAGGAAGAAAAGGGCTAAAGGTGTAGGGGAAGTGGGAAGGGTAGGGGAAAGGAAATAAGGGGCAAGAAAAAATATGAGAAAAGGAAAAAATAGAAACAGAGTTTTTGTAAATAGGGGAGGGTAGAGGGGGGTGAAGGGAGGACAGGAGTATGGGAAAAATGAGAACCAAGATCTGTTATGTAAAGGTACAAGATCCCAATGATGAATGTAACTGTACTGTATACTTTAAAAAGTACCCTTAAACCGAATGACATAAAAAAAAGAACATCATGATAAGTGTGTTTGAGGGAGGTTCAGAGCAATGTGTCTTTTACTATGATAATTTTTATTTAAACATTCACCATATATTTTGATATGTTTTAAATACCTCATATTTAATGATTTATATGAATTATCATAATTATTTTTCATAAAAACCACTTGACATAAATACTATTGTCTTTATTTTATAGACTAGGAAACTGAGACATAGAGATTTTACAAACTGTATTCAATTACTACTTTTTTCTTTCATAAGAAGGGTTTCTTGGTCCTTATAATTCACCACTGCCATCAACCACATGTCAAGTTTATTGCAAATAGCTCAGTCACTTGAGAAGAAGTAACTTGAGTCTTTAATCCAAATTTCAAAAAATCAAAGAGGGGATAAAGGATCACTGCCAAACTATACTTAAAATCTCAACCCTCACTAGTTCAACTGAGAGCTTGGGAAATATAGCCACCCCTTTGTTAATAATGCAATGGCATGAATGGAAGGGTAGTTGCTAGATAAAAAGGGTGCTCTTCTGAGAAGAAGAGGATCTAGACAAATAAGAAGGTGCAGGGGGTCATACAGGACATTGTTCTGAGCTCCAACAGATAGAGCAGAAGTGAACATGGAAAGAGGGCCTCTCTGAGGTGCCTTGATGAGAATTGAGGTCCACTGGAAAGGTGAAGGAAATCTCGGCAACAAAGGCACACCAGAGCACCATAGTTGATAAGTTGGAGGAATTATCACCTTCAGAACCTGGGCTATCTTCAGGGGAAGGGCAGCTGGAACCTGCAGTAGTAAAATCTTGCAGGGTTCAATGTTGTTCAACTTTCCAGGAGGTCAGGGAGCTCAACTTGGACCTTGCAATCAGAAATCAGCCCTAATTTGAAGGGAATGCTGCTGGCTTGCTGAGACTAATTGACTTAGATCTGCACACTGCTGCCCAGGATGTCTATTGTGACAGCAGAGACATTTGCTGAAGGAGGCCCTCCCTTTTTATTATTTATTTTTTTATTTTCAAAGTTATTTTTTATTTAATTTTTACTTTGTTATTTTTTTCTTCTTTTCCAATTTCTTTTTTTTTCTTCTCCCCTCTCTCCCTAACTCCCTACCTTCCTATCTTCCCACCAATGTTCTTCATTGCTCTCCCTTTTGGTTCCTATTCTTGTCCTAATCCAGATTTCTTTTTCTTTTCTTCTCTCTTTTTCCTTCTCTCAATTGTCATAAGTTTTTGTTTTGTTTTGTTTTTTGTGTTGTACCAGGGATCAAAGTTGGGACTTTGCACTTGCAAAGCAGGTGGCAGAACCAGTGAGCTAAATCCCTGGCCCAACTGTCATTAGTTTTAAAGGAAAGTTGATAGAGTTTCTGGCTTCCCTATTGCTGTTATGTTGTTCTGTTCTTGTCTTTCTTCTCTCATTCTGTCTTTTCATTTTGTCTTCAACAATTTCCTAGAGTTTGTATGATGTGTCTTCTGCCCTCACTTCTAACCTTTTCCTATCCTTCTGCATATCTATCCCTCCCTCCCAAACTCCTTCTAAGTCCCCATCCCACAGGGTAAAGTTGCTATATTGAAGAGTTTATTCTCTATAAACATATTTTGGGCTCATCCTCAATTTTTATTTAATTCACATGATTAAAGGTGATAGATTAATAACTACCACAAATATTCATTTTCTAAACTGTGCTTGATAATATTGTTGGTGCTGATTGTATTGCCTGGGCTATGCTGTTGTGATTGATCAAATCAGTTGTTTTCACCAGTACACTGAAATTAAGATTGACTAAGAGTCATTAGAGACTCAAAACCTGAAGACCAGTTATATCTGGAAGACACCTCTGAGAAGAAATCATTCCATTGGGCCAGGGATTTGGCTCAGTGGTTCCACTGCCTGCTTTGCAAGCACTAGGACCTGAGTTTGATCCCTGGTACCAAAGAAAGAAAGAAAGAAAGAAAGAAAGAAAGAAAGAAAGAAAGAATTCCATAAAGGTTCTAAATACAAGCAACAAAGATGCTTACAATAAGAAATATTGAAGCATCAACCCAGGAAATGACCAAAAAACAGTACTAACAACAAAAATAGAAATAAGAAGACACCTGAGCAAGGCTCAAACCCAGACTTCAAACTCACCAAAGGTGAATTCTAGGGGAAACAAGGTGGAAAAGTATGATAAATCAACTCCCTGGACTCACTGGACTGGCAACAAAAGAGGATCTGGAAAAAATGAAGTCAGAAATAGTTTCTAAGATAACAGCAGAGATTATGCCCATAATCTAAGATATGATTAAGCCCATTAGAATCACAGCAGACTATTCAATACAAACCCTCAAGTCAAGGAGAGCCTTGAATGATTTCAAACCCTAAAAGAAAACAACCTCCAACCTAGACTGATGTTCCTGTGAAACTCTCTTTCAAAATTGATGAGAAAATAAGAAAGAACACCTGAGAAACTTCATGAATACCAAACCAGCACCACAAACAATTCTAAGCAATATCCTAGAAAAAGACAACAAATGTCACAACTCCATGAGGCCCAACAGAGTAAATCCATCAGGCAAGGCAATAAATTAAAGGGAGAGGGGAAAAATAAAAAATAAAAGAGCCAATAACAGGAAAATAACATGACAAGGATAAGTCAATACATATCAGTTATAACCATCAATATTAATGGCTTCAACTCACCAATCAAAAGAAATGGGCTGGCGGAAATGGATCAAGACTCAAAATTCAATAATATGCTGTATACAAGAAACACATCTACTTGAAAAAGAAACTCATAGACTGAAAATAAAAGGATAGAAAACAGCTCTCCATGTTATATGAACCCACCAAAAAGCAGGGATGGTACCTTCTTATTTGCATGCAAAGTGATTTCAAACCAAAATTAATTAAGAGAGACAAAGAAGGCCACTACATCTTTGTAAAGGGAACAATCTGAGAGGCAGAGATGACAATCATAAATATGTATGCACCAAATACTAATGCTCCCAACTATACAAAACAAATATTAATGGACATGAAAAACCAAAGAAGCACTAATACCACTGTAGTAGGGGACTGTAATCAATACCCCACTGTCACAAATAGACAGGTCAGCTAGACAAAAAACCAACAGTGAAATACTAGAACTAAATCAAGATTTTGAACAAAAGGACTTAATAGATATTTATAGAGTGTCCCACCCCACAAAATCAGAATACACATTCTTTTTGGCTGCACATGGGCCATTCTCCAAAATAAGCCACATGCTAATTCATAGAATATGCTTAAGTAAATGCAAAGGGATTGAAGTTATCCCATGTATATTATCAGACCATAGTGCTATTAAATTGGAGATAAATACCATAAGAAACTACAAGAACTCTGCAAACACATGGAAATTGAATAACACTCTCCTGAACAACCAATGGGACACAAAGGAAATTAAAGAAGAAATTAGACAGTTTCTACTATTAAGTGATAATGCCAGTACAATGTACAGGAATCTGTAGGACACAATGAAAGCAGTTCTACAAGGAAAATTAGCACTGAATGCCCATACTAGGAAAACAGAGTGAGGTCAAATAAACAACCTAATGCTGAACTTGAAATTCCTATAAAAAGAAGAACAAGACAAACACAAAGTTTGCACAAGGGAGGAAATTATAAAAATCAGAGCAGGAAGCAATGCAATGGAGACTAAGAGAACAATAGGGAAAAAAATCAATGAATCAAAGAGTTGTTTTTTGGTTTTTGTTTTTAAATTGAATTTATTGGTACATTCTAGGTATACAACACAGTTACATTCATTACTGGGATCTTGTACCTTTACATGATAGGTCTTTCTCGTTGTTTCCCCTTGTCCCCACCCTCCCTTCACCCCCTCCTCCAAAGAGTTGGTTTTTTGAAAGAATAAATAAAGTTGAAAAACCCTTAGCCAACCTTATCAAAAAAGGAAAGAAAAGCCTCAAATCCATGCAATGAGAAAGAAAAAAACTGACATGAGAAAAAAAAAAAAACAGAAATCCAGAGGATCATCAATACCTACTTCAAAAACTTGTACTCTAATAACGTGGAAAAAGCAGAAGGAATGACAGATTCCTAGATACATATGAATTACCAAAGTTAAATGAAGAAGATATAAAATTCTAAACACCCCAATTACAATCAGTGAAATTGAAAATGCAATTGAAAACCTGGGGAGCAGCAGTATGGTCCAGATCTGTCAGGCTGTAGGCAGATCCCAGCCAGTGATCTGCCCAGACCCCAGAGGCTCTGGCAAACCTGCCCATCCAAGGCCCACCCTGGAAAGAGCTGAAGAGGTGCGCAAGCTTCACTGAGAGGCCTGCCCCATAGCACTGGTGATTTAAACGCAGGAATTGGTATACTGATGAGCAGCAGAGAAATAGACCTCTTCCCAAGAGAATTGAAGACCACCGTGTGAGTAAAATGTTAGTCTCAGTAAAGGCACAGTAGGCTGCATCTGTTGAAATGAGAAGACATAGAAACAAGCTCCAAAACCACACTTCCAGCTCACCTAAGACAACCGCAAAGGGGAATGAGATGGATCAATCTGATATTCACACACCTGACTCCCTGGACTGGCAACAAAAGAGGATCTGGAAAAAATGAGGTCAGAAATAGTTTCTAAGATAGCAGCAGAGATTGTGCCATAATGTAAGATATGATTAATAAATCTAGAGCAGGCACAGATAAAAACATAGAGGAGCTGAGGAACATGATGGAATCCTAACATAGGAATTAAAAACTCCACTGAAAGTTTATGCAGCAGAATGAGCCAATGTGAAGATAGAATTTCAAATATACAAGATAAATTTATGATTATTGACCAGGAAAAGAAAAATTTCTTAAAAACAGGGAACAGGAGAAATCAATCCAACAGCTGCTAGATGATGCAAAGAAGAATATAAGGCTGATCAGAGTCAATGAAGAAACAGGAGAGACTGCAGATGACATAAACTGTTCACAGAAGTAATGGCAGAAAACTTCCTAAATAGGGGAAAACATTTTGACATACAGATAAGTGAGGCATATAAGACTCCAACTTGCTGTGATTTAAAAAAAAAAAATCTGCACTTAGGCATATAATAATAGTTAAGATTCCAGAATCCCAACAGATGAACAAAATTCTACAAACAGTCAGAGAAAAGAAACAAATCACACACAAAGGAAAGTCTATCAGAGTCATAGCATACCTCTCAACACAAATGCTAAAAGCAAGAAAACCTGAGAGTGATGTATTTCCAGCCCTATAGGACCATAGCCTCCAACCCACATTGATCTACCCTGCAAAAGATCTTTCAAAGCTGAAGGAGAAATAAGATACTTTCATGACAAAGAGCACCTTAGGACATTTATGAATATGAAACAAGCATTCCAAAAAATTTTAAACAATATCCTAGGAAACGACAATGAGGCTCACAACACCAAGAGCCCCAGGAAAATGAATGTATGAGGCAAGACAAGAAAGTAAATGCAAAGGGGGAGAATCCAACAAAAAGAAAAAGTCAGGACAAGGTTAACCATCAATGTTAATGGTCTCAATTCACCAATAAAAAGAAATAGATAGGAAGAATTGGTCAAGAAGCAAGACACAACAATATGCTTCATACAAGAAAAACACTTGGGACCTCTGTTCTCCACACTATTGAGTGTGCTGTCATTTCTCAATCCTCACTCCCCAACTCAGGTACATTCGTTTTGTGACTGCTGGGCCACCACAAGTGGCACCCAAACAGGGACCTGAGTATGGATGGATCCAGTGAAGGACACCACAGAGAAGAAGGAGACCTCAACAAACAGGAACATGATGGAGCTCAATGGCTACCGGAAAGGCTGATTTATCATGTGCATACTCCTGCTGATGTCAATTCCTGCAAGATGTGATGCCAATCCTCAAGAACATTGGACTTATATGTCAGATCCTCTCCTTGCACATCCTGTCTCATGTGATTCATGTGAAGTGCCAGTACTGGTGAATGATACAAATATGCTTGGTCATTTATAAAGTAAAGTTTCTATGTTATAAAGAAAATGAGACTGCTACATTGAGAAGCTTCTCTGGGACAAAAAGGACATTCCTCAATTGATCTTTAACCAACACTACATCAAAGAGTTCATCTGCTGGTCTTAGCCTTTCTGCTGGACTTTGTTAGACAGATTCACATTTTCCTCAAACCAACATTTGGAAACCTGCTGCTGCATTGGGAGAAATACGCTTATGGTCAGATGTTAAAGTTACTAGCCTTAGTTTCAATACTGTTGGCATAGGGGCCTCTAATATAATGTCTTGTGTTAATGCTCCTTATATGTTATTAGTAAATAGAGAGAGAGAGAGAGAGAGAGATTGTAAATGAAACTGATAATGAATATGATAACAGCTGTTTCAATTGTAAATTGACCAATTGTATATTCTCAGAGATGATGACTTCCTTTCATTCTGTGATAGTTTTGAGACAACCTCCGAGTCCTGGTATGAAGATCAAGGTTTACAAATATTGATAGAGGTAGAGAGAGCTATATGTAGAGCCTTCACAACCCATGGTATAACCTCTGCAGAGTCTGGTAGTCAAAGACGAGTAAGACAATTGTGGAGAAATATTGAACCTAAAACAGAGCATGAGTATTAAACTTCTCATGGCTTAATGATGGGTAAGGGATTTCTCTGGACATTTCTCACCTAAGACAGGCACAGTCTTTCTGCTGAGATGGGAAACACCCTGCTCTAAATATAATAAAAAAGCGAGAACTATGGGAGCCTGCTGCCATTTCACATTGGAAAAGTAACTTCTACCATCGAGGCATTGATACAATCTATGACTCTATCTGTTTGTTTATTTGGCTTTTCTGAGGCAAGGGTCTCAGCTATACAGATGAGATTGACCTGGAACTCAATGTGTAATACAGACTGGGTTTATGGGATTACGGGCCTTGACCTGGAGCTCACTGTGTAATCCAGACTAGTTTTATGGGATTACAGGTGTGCACCACCATGCCCGGCTCAAGGACCATGTTAAATTTATTTGTTTTTGAACTTGTGATGGGAGGAACTGAGATAGCCAAAGATCTGATCTTCTCCCCTCAGAGTAAAAAAATCCAGTGTTTGTA
This sequence comes from Fukomys damarensis, assembly GCF_012274545.1. Taxonomy (NCBI): domain Eukaryota; kingdom Metazoa; phylum Chordata; class Mammalia; order Rodentia; family Bathyergidae; genus Fukomys; species Fukomys damarensis. The sequence continues at coordinate 33,373,114 of NW_022900941.1, read as the reverse complement.
TACAAATAGTTGCTTGGTGCTTCCTGTTGGTCTGCCTTTAAACAGAGCTGTTTATGTGAAATAAATCCGACCTTTTGTCTAAACACAAAAAAAAAAAAAAAAAAAAAAGAAAAACACTTAATTCAAAAATAAACTAATAGACTGAAAGTTAAAGGGTGGAAAACAATACTCCATGCAACAGGAACCCCCCAAGAAGCAGGAGTAGGTATCCTCTTGGCAGATCAAGTGGATTTAAAACCAACACTGATTAAGAGAGACAAAGAGGGACACTACATCCTTGTAAAGGGAATAATATAATAGGAAGAAATGACAATCATAAATATATATGCACCAAACACTACTATGCCCAAGTATATAAAACAAATAATAACAGACATGAAAAATCAAATAAGCGCTAACACAATAGTAATGGGGGACCTCAATACCCCACTGTCACAAATAGATCAACTGGACATAAAAAGGACAATGTAATACTAGAACTCAATCAAACTCTTGAACAAAGGAATTTAACAGATGTTTACAGAGTGTCCCACCCCAGAAAATCAGAATACATATTCTTTTCAGCTGCACACGGGTGACTCTCCAAAATAGACAACATACTCACTCATAGAACATGTCTAAATAAGTACAAAGGAATTGAAGTGATCCCCTGGATATTATCAGACCATAGTGTGATGAAATTGGAGATCAATAGCAAAAGAAACCACCAGAATTTCATAAGTATGTGGAAATTGAACAACACACTTTTGAATAACCAATGGGTCACAGAGGATATTAAAGAAAAAATCAGACAGTTCCTACAATTAAATGACAATGGCAATACAACATATCAGGATCTATGGAACACAATGAAAGCGGTCTATGAGGGAAATTCATAGCACTGAATACTCATATTAGGAAAATAGAGTGAGCGCAATTAAATAACCTGATGCTGAAACTCAAGCTTCTAGAAAAGGAAGAGTAGGACAAACCCAAAGCTCACACAAGGGAGGAAATTGTAAAGATCACAGCAGAAATCAATGCAAAGGAGACTAAAAGAATGATATAAAAAAATCAACAAAGCCAAGAGTTGGTTCTTCTAAAAAAATAAACAAAACTGACAAACCCTTAGCCAACCTTATGAAAAAAAGAAAGAAAAAGCCCAAATCCAGGCATTTAAGGATGAAAAGGGTGAAATTATAATGGACCCAGCAGAAATTCAGAGGATCATCAATATCTACTTTAAGAACATTTACACTATTAAGATGGAAAATACAGAAGAAATGGACAGATTTGTAGACTTGTATGAATTACCAAAGTTGAACAGATGACCTAAAAATTCTAAATGACCCAATATCAATCAATGAAATTGAAAATGTAACTAGACACTTACCAGCTAAGAAAAAAAAGCTCATGACCTAATGGCTTCACTACAAATTCTACAAGACTACAATACATAGAGAAGAACAGAAGTCAAATAAAGACTTTGTTTCCATTTTTTTCCTTTTCTCATATTCTTTCTTTTCCCTTCTTACCTTTTCCCTGCCCCTTACACTTCTCCTACACCTTTAGACCTTTTCTTCCTATTACACAATATCAAATATACATTTTGATCCTTATTTACACTTTTAGTTTTTCACACCAGAGAAATGATTTGATATTTACACATGTGTGTCCTATTAATTTCACTGAAGAGCATCACCTCAATGCGCATCCATGTAGCTATAAATGTCTCAAGTTTCTTGTTATTTGTGGATGAGTAGTACTTCATTTTATAGCTACTTCTACTTCTTTGTCTGAGAAATGTATGTTCATTTCAGATGCCCATTTGTAAACTGAGTTTTTATATTTGGGGGTCTGATTTTTTTTAAAGTTCTTTTTAAATTCTAGATAGTAGTCCTTTGTCTGAGGAACTGCTAATAGTTTTTTTCCCCACATTGTAGGTTGTCTCTTAGCTCTGTTTGTGGCTTAAGTGCAGAAGCTTTTTAATAAGAAGAGATATGAGTTGTTGATTATTTGTGCTAGTTCCTGTGCTACTGAGGTTTTGTTCATAAAGTCTTTCCCTATGCCATTGTCCTCAAGAGTTCTGCCTAATTTACATTCCAGCAAGTTTAGTGTTTCTCTTTTAATATTTATATCTTTAATCCACTTAGATTTTAGCTTAGGGCATGGTGAAAGACAGGGGTCTAATTTTAATCTTTGGCAAGTTGAAATCCAGTTTTTCCAACACCATTTATTAAATAGGCTATCTTTCCTCCAATGAGGATAGTTGACTCCTTTGTCATATATGAGGCAGCTGAGTATGTTTGGAGTTGTTTTTGCACCTCTGATCTATTCCACTGATCCTCAGGTCTGTTTCTTTGCCAGTACCATGCTGTTTTCATCACAGTGGCTTTGTAGTACAGTTTTAAGTTGGGGATTGTGATACCCCCTACCATAACTCTATTACCTATAATTGCTTTTGCTATTCTAGGTCAAATTCAGAACAATCTTGAAAAATCAATATCAGAAACAAAATATCTAGTGTACATAAGACAAGATATTCATGCTTGGTTTATGTTTGTTAGTATCCTTAATTTAAATAATTAACTGGTGATGTATTTATTAAAGTTTTATAGATGCAGAAACAGAGGTGTAAAGAGATTAGTGAATTTTTCCAAGATCACTCAGTAACCAAGCAAGTCATGGGCCATATCTACCATCATGGTATGAAACTCCAGGATGTAAGTTTTAAGTCAAGGAATTCTAATCTACTAAACACAGTAATCATAGCTTCATGAGACTTTAATATCTGGAATTGATAAGAAGAAAAAAAGGAAAGAAAAAAGGCAATTTCTCTTACACTGGATTGAGGAAGAGAAGAAAAACAGGAGATTGTGGATAATATGGTAGACGTTTGTAGGATGACAAACTTTTTTCTCTGTAATGTGACTCTCCAAAAAGATAAAAAGAAAAAAAAATAGGAAAAAAGTAAAATTGTGAGTACATATATGTAAAATACATATATGTGGAACTGCATTGTACTCCCAAACTCATTTCTATCTTGTTAGCCCACCCATGCAGTTTATTCTAGTTGAAGTGGTTGCAGCCAGAACAAAAATATCCACAGTGCTTGCACCAATCTACACTCCCACCAACAGTGGAGAAGGGTTCCTTTTTCCTCACAGACCCACAGCATTTGTTATTGGCTAGTTTCTTTCTGGAATGAGATGGGATATCAACATTGTATTAATTTGCATCTCTCAAATGAGCAGTGATGTTGAAAATTTTTTTCATGTACTATATTGCAATTTCTACTTCTTCATCTGAAAATCTTCATTTCAGATGTTCATTTTTGGATTTAGTATTTACATTGGGGGGTCTGCTTTTTATTTTGAGTTCTTTATATATTCTAGATATTAGTCAATTTTCTGAGTAACAGTTAGCAAAAATTTTTCGCACCCTGTCAATTGTTTCTTCATTCTTTTGCTGTTCAAAAGTTTTTAATAAGATGAGATCTTAGTTGCTGATTCTTTAAGATATTTCCTGTGTGAACAGAGTTTTGTTCATAAAGTCTTTGCCTACACCAGCGTCTTCAAGTGTTCTGCCTATTCTATCTTCCAGCAGATTTAGTGTTTCTGTTTTAATCTTTAGATCTTTGATCCATTTTGATTTGAGTTTGGTTAAAGATATGATTTTAATCTTTAATACGTTTTCAAGCACAATTTATTAAAGAGGCTATCTTTCTTCCAGTGAAGGTGTTCAGCACCTTTGTCAAAGATAAGGTGGCTGAGTGTGTTTGGAGTAGTCTGTGTGTCTTCTAATTTGTTTAATTGATCCTCAGATCTTGTTTTTTTTGTTTTGTTTTGTTTTTTGTTTTTTGTTTTTTGGGGGGTTGTTTTTTTGCCAGTACCATGCTATTTTCTCTCACAGTAGCTTTGTAGTATAATTTCAGATCAGGGATTGTGATACCCTTGCCTTGCCTTTGTTGCTCAGAATTGCTATTCCAAGTACCTTTTGGTACCAACTGAATTTTAGATTATATCCACTCTTTTTTTTGCTTTCTTTGGTACCAGGGATCAAACTCAGGACCTTGTGCTTGTGAGGCAGGGGGTGGAACCACTGAGCTAAATCCCCTGCCCAAGATTGTTATCTCTAACTCTGAGAGATATGCTATTGGAATTTTGACTGGGATTACATTAAATCTGAAAAATTTCACTATATTTGTTCTTCCTACCCAGGAATGAGGGTATGCTTCCATTTACTGATGTCTTCTGCAATCTCCTTTTTTGGAGTACTATAGTTTTCTAAGTAAAATTCTTTTACTTCCTTCACTAGATTGATTCCTAGGTTTTTCATTTATTTGGATGCTATTGTGAAAGATATTGTTTCCCTAATTTCTCTCTCAGTGAGCTTGTTATCTGTGACCAATGGGTCATAAATTAAATTAAAGAAGAAATTAGACAGTTTCTACAATCAAATGATAATACTTATCATGCTATTTTCCTGTTGCTGGTTGCTTTTTTTTCTCTGTGTAATTGCTTGCCTTACCTTGTGGATTCATTACATTGGGGTTCATGGAGTTGTAATCCTTATTTCTCTCTAGAATGTCCTTCAGAGCATTTTGGAGTGCTGGTTTTGTGGTCATGAATTTTTTCACGTGTCCTTTTCATGGAAGAATCTTATTTCTCCATCTGTTTTGAAAGATAGTTTTACAGAGTACATCTATATAAGTTGAAGTTTGTCCTCCTTTAGGGCTTCAAATACTTCTCTCCAAGATTTCTTTGACTTAGGGTTAATTGAGAAATCTAGTGTGATTCTGTTGGGCTTACCTTTATAGGTAATTTGTTTCTTTTCTCTGACAGTTTCTAATATTCTATTTTTGTGTTGAACTTCTAAGATCTTCACTATTATGTGTCTTGGTGTAGATTTTTTTGATCATGGGTCATTGGAGTTCTACATGCCTTATGTAGGTGTATGCCAAATTTCTCCCCCTGTTTGGGAAGTTTTCTGTCATTACATTTGTGAACAGGATTTTAAAAAGTTCTTTGTGCTATCTCCTTCCTTTTGTTGACTCTGATCAATCTTATGTTATTTTTCTTCACATCATCTAGCAGTTACTGAATAGATTTTTCATGGTTCATTGCTATTTTTAAGAAGTCTTTTCATGGTTACTAACCATCATCTTGTCTTCTATGTCTGATATCCTGTTCTCACATTAGCTCATTGTGGTGTATATACTTTCAGTGAAATTTTGAATCTCTGATATCTGTTTTAATCATGCATTACACTTTTTCCTATGTTGGATGTTCATGGTTTCCATCACTTTTATATGCTCCTTCAGTTATATTTAAAATTTTGTCATGGAATAGAAGGGATTTTATTATTTCATTTTAAAAACAATTCATGCACCTTTCATTTTGTAGAGCCATTTCTCAGTGTACTTTTATGTCCACTTAAGAAATGAGAATATACCATGATGACAATTAGTAATGCCAAAACAAGAACCCTGGCTATTATCTAGGGTACAAATATACACTTAATTCTTTCATGCTTTATTGGACACAAAGCAAAAGAGTCAGCATGTTTGCCTTCATTGCGTATGGCTGGCTCAGGAGCCAGGGAGGGGACGGTGGCAGCTTCCTTGGCAGGAAAGCTTCACGCCCCAGAGTCCTGTCATATTTAGGGAAGATTATAATGTTCTTTTGGTTGCTGTAGCCCCTCAGATAGGTGTCCTTTCAGTCATCCCACTCCTGTGCTCTGTGGATTGCCTTCTCATCTTCTTCTTTGTCCTTTTCTTCATCTTCCTCTTGCTGAGCCAGTCTAAAAATCGACTGATGTTGTCTTGGCTATTCCCTGGTCTGATAATGCTTCATATTTCTAATACTGCTCCTACCAGTCGCTCTCTGTCACAGCTGCCAGACTTGGATAATCAGCTCCAAATACTTTGGCTTGAGCCTTGTCTCAAGTGAGTATGAAGGGCTTCATTGGAGATGAATGAGAAGTTGATGCCTTTCTTGGAGTATCTTTCTCTCAGGATCTTTATTTTGTGGTCAATGTTCCCAATCTCTCTCTCTCTCTCTCTTCTCTCTCTCTCTCTTGTGTGTGTGTGTGTGTGTGTGTGTGTGTGTGTGTGTGTGTGTGTTTTGAGACAGGGTCTCACTATGCAGTTGAGACTGACCTGGACTCACTATGTAGCCCAGGCTGGTCTTGAACTCACAGCGATCCTCCTGCCTCAGCCTCCCAAGTGCCGGGATTACAGGCATGTGCCACCGTGACCAGCCCAGTCTCTTCTAAACTGATTCCAATCCACCTCCAAAGGTGAAGGAGGTAATATTCACAAAGTTGCTCATAATCTACTTGACCACTTTCCACTGCAGATTTCAGTGCAGGCTACTTATGCTCCACTTCTTTCTTCTGCCTGTATCTCTCTATTTTACTGGAAGTAGTGCCAAATTGGCCACTCCCTTGTTACCAAGGCATTGATGGACTCCTGGGAGCAGCAATTTGCCAGCCCTGGCATCAGTTTCCATAGACTCATTTTACCAGGAAACCTCACAAGTTGGTCCCTAAATTGAGGAGGCCCAACAGCCAGGTGCTCCAGCTGCCATGCCACTCTCACAGATTGAAGGCCTATTTTTTTTTCTTTGTATTGAGTTTATTGGTAAATTTTAGGTATACAGTACAGTTACATTCATTATTGGGATCTTATACCTTTACATGACAGGTCTCTATTTTTTTAATCTGTATTTTCTCTAGAGTCACTAACCATGTCTTTCAGTTTGGCCACCATGCCTGTAGTTATCTGAGAAACTATTTCTGGTTTAATTTTTTTTCTAGAGCCTCATTCATCTGCTTTTTTTGCTTCCCTTGTCATGACTTCAAGAGTCCTGGTTGGTGGGTTTTGAATTGTTCCACCTCATTGCCCCCTTGTTTGTCTTTGGTGAGCGAAAGTTTGGGATGGCATCTTGATTAAATGTCTTCTTATATTCTTTCTTTTGTTTTTAGTTTAATTCCTGGGCTGATGTTTGTGAATTGCTGTGGCAAGTAGCTTTGTTGTTTGTATTTACAATCCTTAGGAAATAACCAGTTATCAGACACCTCTTCCAGGTGTTGTTGGTTTTTGGGTTTTGAATCTGTGGCACAGCCTACCTCCTCAGTTTATTGAGGATGAAAATTTTCTGCCTATTTGTCCTATTTCCTGGTTCTTTGACACTGGCCTATAGCTTTATTTAAGACCCTCAGGCAATCTCAATCTTGACATAGGAGGAAGAACTATCGTTAGTACAACGATGTCTCCTTCATTAAAGTAGTACAATCAACAACAATGATAACATCAAACATGGCCTAGAAAATGACAAACTGTGGTGACTGTTAATTTGGCACCTTTTACCACATGAGCCAGATTTGTCGTTATAATAACAAAATATAAAACAAACCAGAAAAATTGTATACAGTAAATATGCCCTCAGTATGACAATTTTACTCTCAGTGGAGAAAATGTAAAAGAGGCTAAGAGAGGGCTGAAGATTTAGCTCAGTGTTTCTGCTGCCTCTGCCTTGCAGGTGCAAGATCCTGAGTTTGATCCCCAGTACCAAAAAAAATACAAATAAAAATAAAAAAGGAGGCTAAGAGGAAAAAAAAAAGCAATAGAAGAAGAGAAAGATATTAGAAATGAGGCTGCAGAACAAATGAAGATTTCACAAAGTTTGGGAAAATGGTAAAGAAAACAGGAGGGAAAGAGAGAAGGGAGAAATTAAAAACAAATACAGAACAACAAGAAACCAACTAGAAACAATGTTCACACTTATATAGAAAGAAGAATAAACAATGTCAAGAGAAAGAATAGAAGAAAATAAGAGAAAAACAAAGTCCACTTCAAGGTGTGCCTCTGCTGTCACTGGTGTGTAAAGTGCCCAACAGAGTTCAGATCTGTGTTAATTTATCCCAACAAGCCAGATTTAGATTTAAAGGATTATGGATAATCCCACCAAGACTGCACTTTTAAATCTCAAACTCAGGCTTGTTTCAGGCTGTGAGGCTGGAACTCATTTTGTTCCGCCTACGATACCCCGTGTGCCTCCTACCAGCTTGAACTTGGCTTCTGACTTCCTGCTGACTTGAATTTGGTTCTGCGTTACCCTAATGGAGCCAGTCCTCAGATTCTCTCAGTTCCAAGTCCAGTTTAGTCCCCTCCAAAATGGCTCCTAGCCAACCACCCTCTGCTGAGGGATGTGTGAATTCGAACAACTCATCAGCTACTACAGTCTGCCTTGTCCACTGCTCCATTACACTGATGCGTTTTTCTGTGGAGGCCTCTGGGATTGCCCATTGTCACCATGCCTCTGCAGGTTTGAGCTGCCTTTCCCATGCACTGAGTTAGGGCTCAGGGAAAGAGGGCAACTTGCTACCTCCTTTTCTTCATTGAAGTCTCTCTTTCCTCTCTCCTTATGGGCTTCAATTCTAGTTTTGGATCCTTGCTTGATCCTGGGGACCCACTTCTGTCCTTCTGTCCTTCTCCCCCTGACATTGCCATTTCCAGTGTCTGGACACCAAATCTTAGAGAGGCTGTATCCCTGTTGTTCATCACTACACCTTCTGGACACTAAATTTAAAAGACATCTAATTCACAGAGCTTCTATCAGTATAACTAACTCATGAATACCTTAGCTTCTCTCCAGTCTCTGCCTTAATCCCTTTGCTAAGTTACTTTGACTTTGAACAGTGAAAAGGGAAATGGAACAAAGGAGATGCGACTGTGAGCTGTAGCTACAGTATTGTTTTTATTCTTCAGTGACTTGTGAGGCAGACAATTTTCCTTCTAACAGTATAGAGGAGACAATTGATGCTAATAGTGGCAGAATAATTGGAATCAGTTATACACTAAGTAGTGGCAGAGCCAGACTCATTTCCCATGTCTTTGGTCTACAGGCCCAACTACTTTGCACTGTGCCAAGTTGCTTCACCAATTTTTTTTTTTTTTTTTTTTGCCAGTTCTTGAATAACTTTCTGCTCTCCCCCTGGGATATGGGTACTGCTATTGGCCATGTTTTATTATGCCTGTCCAGAACAGGTCTCCCAGTGTTTTTCTAGCAATTAGATGTATGGTGATTCTCTCCTCCTGGCAACTATCCCAGCTACCTTTTCTTGGTCAGTTTTGCCTATACTTAATACCAGTGTGCCACCTACAGAACCAAACTATGGTGATTTCCATGTGCCTTGTTATGTAAATGACATTAATATCAATTCAAAACAGGGCTAGTGGTATATAACATAAAATCTAACTACAGTGGTTTAATCAAAAAGGGGTTTATTTTTCTGATATACCAAGAAATTGCTGGGCCAGAGATTTAGCTCAGTGGTTCTGCCTCCTGCTTCGCAAGCGTAAGGAACTGAATTTGATCCACAGTACCAAAAAACAGACAACAAGAAATTGCCAGGCATGGTGGCATGTGCCTATAATCCCAGCACTTGGGAGGCAGAGATAGGGGATTGAGGCAGTTCAAGGCCAGCCTAAACTACATAGTGAGCTCAAGTCCAGGATGAATTACATAGTGAGACTATGTCTGGAAAAAAATGACCACAAACAAACAAACCAACAAGAAATTTAGAGACAAGTACTTGCTAGAGGTAGTGCAATGATTTCATTGCTAATCTCTTTGAAATTCTCTGGCCTTTCCCTTTCCCATGATGGCAAGATGCCTGCTGTAACTCAAGCTATTGCACCTACATTCAAGGCCAAATTGAAAGGAGAGGGTAAGTGTCAATTGTGTTATTTTCTGTTTATCAAGAAAGTGAAATATTTCCCAGAACATATCATCCTACGCACACCCAGCAGACTGCCTAAAGCCATGTTGAAAAGAGTAGGTCACAAGGCTCACCTCAACTTTAAAAGGCAGAGAAAACACTCAAAAATTAATTAATATAATACATCATCACAAAGGCTAGAGGAGAAAAAAATCACATGATTTTGAACAGATGTAACAAATGTATTTAACAAAATCTAACATCCATTCGTGACAAAGGCCTTAGAAAACTAAGAATAGAAAGAAACTTGCTCAACTGGATAAAAAGCATCATCTACAAAAAACCTACAGTTAATTTTATACACAATTGTGAGAAACTAGAAGCTTTCTTGATAAGATCGTAAACAGGATAAAAACATACGTGTTCTTCACTCCTTTGTAACATTATACTGGAAGCCCTAGCTAATACAATAGGACAAGAAAAGGAAATGAAAGGTATACAAAGCATACAAGTTGAGAATAAAGAAATAACACTATATTTATTTGCATTTGATGCACTTATGTATGTAGAAAATTAGAAAAAAATTAACAACAAAATCCACCTGAAACTAATAAACTATTATTGTAAGTTTGCAGGATCCAAGTTAGTATACAAAAGTCAATTTCTTTTCTATATACCAGCAATGAACCAGTGGTACTTAAAACAGAACTTATGATTTTATTTACACAAGCATCACAAAAATGATATACAGACATTCCTTGATATTCCTTGTTTAATGATTGTTCTGATTTATAACTGAGGAATGCTGCTCAGAGAGACAACCTGTCTTTTTTTTTCTTGGTACCAGGAATCAAACTTAGGGCCTTGAGCTTGCCTAGCAGGTTCTGTGCTGCTGAGCTAAATCTCTGGCCCTGATCTGTATTTTTTTTTTGTACAGTTTTGTGCACTTTGTTTATAGTCCCTCAACATCTTTTTCTTTGGCACAGTACATCTTATTCATACAATACTGTAATTTCTGTGATTGTTCTATACAGTATAGTACTATCATTTTATGTTCTGTTATACATTACAGTATGCATGTAAAAGTTGTGCAATGAAAGCAAAGTCATCAAGTTTCTTTTGCCTTTTCCTTTGTTCTGAATATTGGAATGTACATACTATCATGCAATCCCTCACCAATTAGAAATGGGACTTAGTCCTTAAACAAGAAATGTCTGTACTTTGGTACAAATCTAATACAATGTATAAAAGCAATACATGAAAAACCTATAAAGCTTTAAAAGAAGTGATATTCCTGCTTCAGCCTGTTGAGCGGTGGGACTAGTTATGTGCCATCACACAGGCAATATAATGACTTTTAGAACAACACCTGGCCCATGGAAGAAATAATTGGTAATTTGTATGCCTATAATCCCAGCACTTGAAAAACTGAGGCAGGAGGATGGCTACAAGTTTGAGGCAAGCCTGGGCTCCACTGGGAGTTTAAAGCAGGCCCAGACTACACAGCAAGACTCTGTCTTTAAAAAAAGAAAAATTAAAAGCCCTACAGAAGCCAGGCATGATGGTGCATGATATGGTTTGGGTCTAGATGTACCCCCTCATGTGGTCATAGGATTGATCTAGAGTGTATGGAATTGATTCATGATGCAATACTAGGCTCAAGGGCACTAGGGTTAAGGGTATGAGTGCTACCTGCCCTAAGTAGCCTGAATAAAATAAAAGGCAGAAAGATACTAGTAACTACCTTGTTGCTTTTACCATGCATGCCATATTGTTTCTCCTCTGTGATGCTTGTTTGCTATCCCAGCCTTGGAGCCAGCCTATTACAGAAATCTCCATGAATTATAAGGCAAATAAATCCCTTCCCCTTTAACTTTGGGTATTGGGTATTTTATCCCAGCAATGAGAGAAAAGTAACTAACACAGTACATGCCTATAATCCCAGAATTGGGGAGGCTAAGGCAGGAGGATCCTTGCAAGTTAAAGACCAGCCTGAACTACATAATAGGACCCTGTTAACAGAAACAAGAAAACAAAAACAAGGCCTGGGGATTTAGCTCAGTGGTTCTGGCACCTGCCTCACAAGCACAAGGTCCTGAGTTTAATCCCTGGTACCAAAAACAAAAACAAAAAACAAACAAACAAAAAGGTATTAAAAAAAAAAAAAAGAATACACAGACCCATGGCTCCGTGGAATGCATGGACTCATTTGCTAGACCCCCACTAACTCTACAAAAATGGATTTTGCACCCTGGCCACCACCTCTGAGCCAGCTCTGCACTTTGTTTCCGCAGAAGTGCCAAACAAACAATGAACACGATCTAAAACAAGACCAAAGTGTGAAACAGAAGATTCTGATCAGATTCTACTTAATTTCCCTGGGGACAGTTGGAGATGCTTCATTGTTGTGAATAGTCCTGAAAAGAACAGAGCCACCTGAGTGACTACCAAACAACCAATCTAACTGAGCAAGAGCCCAAAGCCCTGGAGAAGAGAAAAGCCCAGAAGAGTTGGCTGCTTCAGGGAGAGATAACAGATGGGCCAGCAGTGCTGGCCCTAAGAAAAGCACACGATGGTATAAACTCAAAACAGACCAACAAATAATGTGAAGTTTTACCCTGAGAGTAGTTTCCTCACAGCGGGATAGAGTTGGAAAAGAAACTCCAGTGCAGCATCTATCATACTACTAGGGAGAGTTTAATCAGGGACTATTTTGCGAAGGGGCTGATTGTGTGGGACTGAGCCATGGAGCACCTGTACTACAGTTTCTATCTGGAACTGAAGTGTTACCTTACCATAGTGACTGAGTGAGAGACATCCATGGGACACAGACTGGAGAGGTGGTGAGGGTTAGTCACAGATCCCCAAAGATCCCCTGAATCTTTCAAGCTCAGGGCAGGAAAGGACATGGGTTTGGGGAGTCTGGCTTTGAGAGGTGGTTGGATCTGAAGGTGATGACATTGAGTCAAATGATCTGCCTGAGCTATGTACATTGCCCTACTATGTACATTGAGGAGACCAGTGGTCAATTGCTTCCCTACATTTCATCTTGAGTGGGTTCACATCTCAGCTTGGACAGTTGCCACAGAATGGGATTTACAGATGGGGACTTCTCAAAGAGAGAGTCACTACAGAAACCACATGCTATAAAAACAGGCTGAGGAAGGTGATTTACTAAATTCCAAAGACTGTAGGTTCTGTAAAATCTACTCATTTGAAAATAAGTAGTATTTGTTTTTCTCTTTTTTGGTAGTGTTTGGAGTTTTATCTTCCATTTTCTTTTTTCACCCTTTTTTTCAGCTTTAATTGGGTTTATTGGTACATTTTAGGGATACAGTACAGTTACATTCATTGTTGGGATCTTGTACCTCTACATGACAGGTCTTGGTTCTCATTTTTTCCCCTTGTCCCTGCCTTCCCTTTACCCCCTCCTCCCCTCCCCATCTACAAACACTTTATTTCCATCTTTTCATTATCTCACATTTTATTATTACTGTGTTTGATTAGGTTCCTGTCTGTCTCTCCCTCTCTCTTTTTCCCTTCTTCCCTCTTTTTTTGAGACAGGGTCTTGCTATGAAGTTCAGGCTGGGCTTCAATCCACTATGTAGCTCAGGCCAGCTTTATACTCATAGTGATCCTCCTGCCTCAGCTTCCAGAGTGCTGGAATTATAAGTGTGCACCACACGCTTGGCCTCTCTCTCTTTGCTTCCTCTCTGTCTCTTTCACTTTGTCCCCTTAATGTTTTTTCTTTTTAATTTATTTGTTCTAGGTTACTGAGTCTATTTTTTCTTCTTTTCCTTTTGGTACTGGGAATCTAACTCAGGACTTTGCACTTGCAAGGCAGGTGGCAGAACCACTGAGCTAAATCCCCAGTCCTAGTTCACTAAGTTTTTATTTATTTCTCCTTTTTCTTGTTGGTTTTTTTTCCCTGTTACTTTTATGTAATACTAGTCATTTCATTTTACTCCTTCATAGGATCCTTTATTTCAATTTTTTCACCTTCCCATCTTCTATTGCTTACTTTTTCAAATTTTAGCTTTCAAATGTACCCATTCCCTACAATCTCTATCCTTACTAGTAAAACCATCAAGCTTTATGAATCTGCTAACTATATCTTTTTTTATTTTTTATTTTTTGGACCAGGGATGTAACTTGGGTCCTTGTGTTCATGAGGCAGGTGATTGCACCACAGAGCTAAATCCCCAGCCTGACTTAACAGGCTTCTATTGTTAATGTAGGTAAAGTTGTTGATAAAGTATTTACTGAAATCAGTATCTGGTTTGTCTTAGATTTTATACCATAACTATAGATCTTTTCCATTTGCTAGAGGTGTATTATTGGTTCTTTGGGTTTTGTTTTGTTTGTTTTAGACAGAGTCTCCCTCTGTAGTGCAGGGTGGCCTTGAACTCACTATGTATCCCAGGCTGGCCTCAAACTCATGGCAGTCCTCCTGTTTCAGCTTCCCAAATGCTGAGATTATAGGTGTGTGCCACCATGCCCAGTTTCTTTTTTTTTGGTAGCAGGGATCGAACTTGGGTCCTTGAGCTTTCAAGGCAGGCAGTGGAACTGCTGAGCTAAATCTCCGGCCCTCCATGTCCAGTTTCTCATTATTGGTTCTTAGAGTTTGTCAATATCCAATTTGCATTTGACATTGTTGGTCTTGCTGATTTTATTACTTTAGCTGTGGTGACATAGTTATTGCCGTCAATTGTTTTTCTCCGTATGCCAATACCTGGATTCCCTGGGGGTCATAAACAATACTGCAGCTCATTCCTAAAGAACTGGGTAATGAGCTAAATAGGCTGAAACCTCCTCTTTCAAATAAATGGAGGTGGTTGGACTCTAGCACCAGAGAAAAGGCCAATAGCTAGCTATACCCGGAGGACATCTCTGAAAAGGAGACAGTAACTAAAGAGGTCTCCATGATAGCAGCATTATGCACTATAATCAATCTTCACAGAAAATGAACAAACAAAAGATAGAAACATGAGAAAATAGGGCAGGCAGCAAAATGCCTTCAAAAATTCCTAACTCCCCCAAAGCCAATCTAGAGGGCTTTCAGGGGAAAGAATTCAAAAGCCACACAGCCAAAATACCTGAAATGATACAGTGGAGGTAGCAAAACAGATCAATAAGGCATTTGGCAAATTCATTCAAGAGATAATGATCCTAATAAAACAAATGATCAGCAAGTCTAGAGAAGACACTAATAAAAATCTAGTGGAGCTAAAGAAAGAAATGCAAAACATGATTGCCAAGCATAGCAAACCATTGAATTTCATAAAAAAGTTCCAAACAGAAATTCAGAAGATTAAAAATACAGTTGAAAGTATGGACCGCAGAAGCAACCAGTGTGAGGATAGAATATCAGATAGAGAAGACAGGACTGTGGTTGGTGATCACTTAATGAGAGACACCATAAAAACAACTAGAGAATATCAAAAAGATATCTAACAACTGCTAAATGATGCAAAGAAGACTAACCTAAGATTAATTGGAGTTAAGTCGTAAGATAGCCCAAAAGGCATAAAAACCACTTTACAGAAGTAATAACACATTGGCCTGGGATTTAGCTCAGTGGTGACACTGCCTGCCTCGAAAGCACAAGATCCTGAGTTTGATCTCCCATACCAAAAAAAAAAAAAAAAAAAAAAAAAAAAAAAAAAAAAAAAAAAAAAAAAAAAAAAAAAAAAGTAACAGCACAAAACATTCCAAAAAGGGGAGAAGAATTCAACATGTAGTAAGTTAGTCATATAGAATCATGATCAGAAAAGAACTGAGCCAGACATGGTGGCACATGCCTGTAATCCCAGCACTCAGGAAGCTGAAGCAGGAAGATTGCCTCAAGTTTGAGGCCAGCCTGGGCTATACAGTTACTTGAAGACCAGTCTGAACTACATAGTGAGACCTTGTCACAAACAAATAAACAAACAAACACAAAAGACCTATCCTAAGACACATCATAGTCAAAGTATCAGAAATACAACAGAAATACAGAATCTTAAAAGCTGTTAGAAAGAGTAAAAGGCTATGAAGCAGTTTTAAAGGAAAATCTATTAGAATCATAGCAGAATTGTTAACACAATTCTTAAAGTCAAGAGGAGCTTGGAGTAATGTGTTTCAAGCCCTAAAAGATAACAACTTCCAACCAACCCAGATTTAAATATGCTGCAAAACATTCTTTCAAAACTGATGGAAGCCAGGTATGGTGGTGGCTGTAATACTTGACTGTAATGCTGAGCTATTGCTATTGCACTTTGCAACATAAACAGAAAGACTTTTCCTCTAAAATCAGGACAAGACAGGATGTCTACTATCACCACTCCTATTTAACATAGTCCTTGATACATCAGCCAGAGCAAGCAAGCAAGAAACAGAAATAAAAGAGATATATATGAATAGGAAAGAAAAGGGTTAAAGTATCATTTGCAGATGACATGATCCTCTACTTACAAGATCAAAAATACTCCACTAAAAGACTTTTATAATTAATAACCAAATTCAGCAATGTACCAAATACAAAATAAACACAAAAAATCAATAGCATTCCTATATACTAGTAATAAGTTCACTGAGAAAGAAATTTGGAAAACAATATCATTCATACTAGCATCAAGAACCATTACACAGAGTTGTATCTCAGTTCATGAACTTCATTTGTTCTACAATTTTGGAAAAGATGACCACATTTGAGTATGTGTGGGAAGGATGGCCACAATCATGTTTGTCACCTCATGCAGAGTTTGTAAACAAAACAAAATGTTGTCAAATGCTTCTGTTTGTGAACCAAATTGTCTGCAAATGCAAGTGTTTGTGAGCCAAGGTATCTCTGTACTTAGGAATTAACCTAACTAAGGAAGTGAAAACATAATGGGTTTTGTTTACTCTTGCTTTTGGAGTAAGGTTCAATAGAGTTTTCAAGGAGACAGGGTAGATTTAATTCAATCCCAATCAAAATACCAAGAGCATTCCTCATAGATAAAGAGAAAACAACCCAAAGATTCATATTGAACCAGAAAAGACACAAATAACAAAAGCAATTATGGATAATAATAGCAAAGCAGGAGGCATCACAATCCTAGATTTGAAGTTATATTACAAAGCTACAATGATAAGATCATTATGGTATTGGCACAAACACAGATATGTGGAGCAATGGAACAGGATAAAAACAGCAGAAACAATCATAGACACATTCAATTATGTGATCTCCAACAAAAGGGCCAAAAACATACACTGCAGGAAAGATAGTCTCTTTAATAAGTGGTGCTGGAAAAATTGGATATTCACATGCAGATTACCTATATTTCACCATATACTAAACTAAAATAAAAATAGGTCAAAGATCTAAATGTTAAAATAGAAACACTTAATATGCTGGGGGATAAAACAGGTAAAACTCTTGAAAACGTAAGTGTAGGCAAGGACTTTTTAAACAGAACCCCAATGGCACATGAAATAATACCAAGAATCAACAAATGGAATCATATCAAATAAAAAACTTCTACACATCAAAGGAAACAGACAACAGAATGAAGAGATGACCTACAGGATGGGAAAAAGTTTTTTGCCAGCTATTCCTCAGAGAACTGACATTCAGAATACACGAAGAACAAGAGAGAGGGTTGTGTATGCGGGGGAGAGGACCAAGGTATCCAAAATGCATAGACACTTCTGAGAAGAAAAAGTACAGATAGCAAATAAAGACATGAAAAAATGTTAAATATCACTGGCCATTCAAGAAATGCTAGTTAGAACAACACTGAGATTCCATCTTACTCCAGAGATAATGGCTATCATCAAGAAATCAAACAATAACAAATTCTGGCAAGGTTTCAGGGAAATAGAAATCCATCTACACTGTTGGTAGGAATGTAAACCAGCACAGCCCTATGGACATCAGTATGGAGATTCCTTAGATAACTAAAAGTAAAAATTCCATTTGATGTAGCTATCTTCCTTCTAGGTATTTTCCCAAAAAGAGTTAAAGTCATCATATTATGGTAATACATGTACACTCATATTATTACATTTTATGACTTTATGTTGTGCCATCACTCCAGTTTCTAAATAAGCTTCCTAGATTTAATGAACTGTATATTTAAGATTTTGGTTCACAATAATTCCTCAAAAAACACTACAACATTAATACAATCACAATATTTACCAGATTATTCTGTTCAGCACAAAGGGGCAATTTAATCTGATGGTATATATTAAAGGTTCATAGTTTGACATAGACCGTATTGGTAGAAATAAATGTATAAAGTACACAAGATAATAGAATAATATTATATAAAATCATTAATAAATGTGACCTCAGAGAGGTGAGTACATTTCCTAATTGTATAGTAAAACAAACAAACAAACAAAACAACAAAAAAGAATCATTAAGATCGTATAGTTAGAGGTCAAAGTATGTAATTAGGTCAAAGCTCACTACTAGTTACCATTTATATAACTCTTTGTAGTAGGAGAGTTGTTAGTAAGTTTTCTGTGCTTGTAACATGAGATGTTTACTATTTATATGTTTTGGGGGTTGCTTGTTTGTTTGCCTATTTGTCTTCGGATACAGTTTTGGAACAACCTCAGATTCACAGCAAAATTGATCAGAAAGTATACACAGTTCCCACATGTTCCCTGCCACCTCCAGTTTTTAAAATTATTTTTCACAGCATCCTTAGAAAATACAGCCTTTTATACTCCTTATGATATTTTTGGTAAAACCATAACACAAAATTTTAGTAATTTAGATGAAATGAACGTTGAAGATCAAGTTGGTATTTCCTAAGTTGTACAGTGGAGATCACCTCACAGATTAGATAATAGTCTACCTCACCCATACTTTATCAGTTTAGTGTTCTTTAAATTGATTCACCTTTTTTATATACATACATTCTTTTTAAAAAGTAACTTTGCTTACCCCATTCTTAGGAAGCAACTTTAAAAACAGATTCAGATATTATTGCAATTAAAAGTAAGTTTATGCAAGTGTACCATTGCAAATCAATTCATAGAAGTATGTCTGTCACAGTGTGGGAATAATGTGACTCAGCATTTCCAGCAGTTTTTCTGCTACAATACTAGTGACTGGTGGTACTGCAAAAAAAGGCACTTTCTTATGGTTATAGACAGTCATCTGAAAGCCTTTGACCAGGCACAACGTGGGTAAGGCCCAATCCCTCTGTATTCTGTTTGACACTTCACTCCCTGCAACGCTTATCTTGACACCTCATTTATAGACAAAGCAACTTTTCTGTTGCTGAAAGGAAATATCTGAGACTGGGTGTCTTATACAGAATAGAGGTTTAGGGCTGGAGATTTAGTTTAGTGGTGCCACGAGCACAACTGCCTCATAAGCATCAAGGTCCTGAGTTCGATCCCCAGTACCAGGAGGAAAAAAAAAGGTATTACAAAATAGAGATTTATTTTCCTTACAGTTCTAGACACTGGCAATTCCAAAGTATAGTGCCAACATCTTTTTGGCTCCTAGTGAGGGCCTTGTGCTGTGTCTAAAAAAAAAGCAGGGACAAATAAGCAAAATATGCTTTATAAATCCACTCCTGCTCTTGCAGTAACCAATCGAGTCCCCAAAAGAGAACTCATTCATTCCAGAAACAATCCCATAAGAATGGCATTAATATCCAAACACATCTTAAAGTTTCCATCACCTCTCAACACTGTTACATTGGGAACCAGATTTCAACATGATTTTTGGAGGAGATAAATGATACCTATACCATTACTTAGCAGGAAGCTAGCAAGTCTGAGTATGTCTGCCCAATTCATGCAGCCAGGTCCCTTCCCTCCACCTCGGTCCTCTTTGTGGTTTTACCATAGGACTCTCCAATGCTGAAACCAAGATAACCAAATACAGTCATGTGTCATAAAATGATGGTGACACATTCTGAAAAGTGTGTCATTAGGCAGTTTTACCTGTTAGTGAACAACATAGAGTGCACTTATGCAAACTAAGGTGCTTAGAATGTCACGAGGTGATTTAATTGTATGGAATCAAGACCAAAACATTGTCATGTGTCACATACTCTGCTAGGTTCACGGAGAAGACCATTAAAACTTAAGAGCTGGAATTCTCTTTTGCAAATGAACAACAATGTAAAAACAAAAACAAACAAACAAACCAGTCTGAGCCTTGTTTTAAACATCTACCCCTATGACAGCAAGAATGTTGGACAGTGTCTTCCAGGTTCAGAGTCATCCATAGATGATGTGGTAGTCTACCGACTCACCTTTGAGAAAGTTTCTGCAAGGCTGACTGACCTTTTAAAAAAAACCTTTCTAGGGCTGGGGATTTAGCTCAGTGGTTTGGTGGCCTGCCTTGTAAGCACAAGGACCTGAGTTCAATCCCTGGTACCCCCTCAAAAAATAAATAAATTAAAAAAAACTTTCTAACACTTGTTAGTGTACTTTAATTTTATTTATTTATTGTGTGTGTGTGTGTGTGTGTGTGTGTGTGTGTGTGGGTGTGGGTGGGTGCTGGGTATTGAACCTGGAGTCTCACACCTGCTAAGCAAGGGCTATAACTCTAGGCTACACCTTTAACCCCTGCTAATTTACTTTTAAAAAGTAAAGCAAGAAGAGGTATCAGCTTCAAGACATTTCTCAGGTATTTTATTAAGTTAGTTATTAATTAATGTTTTTAAATTACATATATGCTTTATGGTTGCTTTTTATTAGTAATAGGCAATTTAAAAAGTTGTATTTGTAGCACGTACATACATTTTATCAATTAAATAAACATACGGTAAAAATAAATTATCTATTTAAGTAGACAAAATTCTGAAGTGAATAATAGGCAAAATATGAAAACTGTATGAATGACTGAAGCTTGTGAAATGCTGGAAAAATTTTTTAAATGAAATATATTGATTTTTATTAAGTGTCAAATTCTCTTCTAGGTATTGGGCATTTGTGATAAAAAGAGGAAAAGTTGACAATTAAGACTCAAATGAACCATCAGTACTTTTCCTTTCTGAAGAGGTATCATAATTCGCATGAGTGGGGAAATAAATCTCGGCTCATTTCCACAGAGATTTCTGAGAGAAAGAAGAAAATAGAAAGGAAAACTTCGATCACTTAGGCAACATTTCTGTGCTGCTAGAGAGACAGAAAGGATGCAAAACCGACCATTGCTGAGCAGAGCGTGCCCATGGCTCTGGATGTGGAACAGTAGCAGAGAAGTCAATTGGGGGAAGGAAGATTACTTGCTTTTTCACTTAATGGGAAGAGGTAGGTGGAAGGAGCTCCAGCAAATGGGCAGCAAAGAGGAAGAGATGTGGTTGCATCTTTCTGTTACTTCACCTTTAGAAATACTACGCACAAACTTTCTGTTTGCTTTTGTTTATCAGGATGGAGAACAGATGTGGGAGAGGGGCGGCTAGAGAATGAAGAATGCCTGTCATCTCTCCTTCATGTATAAATTGTAAACAGATTTATTGATTATTGGTATCTGTATGGTACAAGCTGCAAGAGCCAGGCACTGGGGACAATGGAGGGCGGAGAGACACGGTCCCAACACCACAACCTGCAGTCACACAGAGGAATACGCATATGAATAAAATACTTGCGGTATGATAAACGCCACGCAAAAATATCCTAGTATCAGAGAGCTTCATCTGCCCTCCTTATTCTTCCTGCCTGGCTCTTCAAACACGGCGTTGGCTGCAGTAATCAGATCCAGTGCAGGCTTGCAGAACCTTCACGTAAGTTTAATCTGAAGCCCAGGCTGTTGGTGTCCAGGCTCCTGATTTCATGGTGTGGTATGACTTTGGGAATTCACTAGATATTCACGCAGGACTGTTCAAGTCGTGTATCATAAAGCTTCTCAGAAGATCCTAGGGGTTGGAACACCCATCACTCATAGCGGTGATCAATGCAGTAATGCAACCTTCCATCGCCTCTCTCACTCTCTGAGTCACTTCCACCCACCGGATACACTGGAGCTGGCAAGGACTCATTGATAATTTACAGGGATTGCACTATTTGGTGGCTGTGGCCAGGCAGCATTTAAAATAACATTATATAACCTTAAAGTTAAATTAAAAGCAAAGTAATAGTCAAGAATAATCACTTCTTAATTTTTTTACTCCATTTTACCCTATCTGTGCTCCTGCGATTATTTGGATCCGTTTCGTCTATCTTGTTGAAATTCTCCCTAAGGAGAGCTCTGCTGCAGTCTCTCTCCAAGTGCACATGCAGTAACATCATGTTAGTAGCCTGATATTATCCATGATGGAAATGCTTACATCACAGAAATAGATAAAAACTACAAGTTGGGATTTAGTTATTTTCTTGATGGTCTAGACTTCAGAAAATGATAATAATAACTTAGAGGTATGTTATATCTGTAGCACTTATATTGTAAACAGCACAATAAGTGTGTTCCAAACTGTTACTTGATTCAGAGAAAACAACATGACTGATGAGTGAGTAAAGTCAACACAAGATCCTTATTTCACTTTCATTTTAGTTGTTAGTGTAAGTGAATCATCCTTTTTATTGCAACTCTACTTGTTTGTCAGTCACAAACAGGATGGCTATGAATATAAGACATCTGAGAAAATCAGTCAGCTTTATAGGATTACCCACTGTACAATTTATCATCATTTGGAAATTATGCTCCATACATAGTTTATGTCAGTAAAGTCTATAATAAGCATTTGAAAGCGTACATACATGCATATGCTTGTCTCAGGGAGAACACTATTCAATATTCATTGGTATTTCACTGTTCCTTATTAATAGAAGCCTTCATTTCAAATTGTGTTTTAGGCCTACTATAATCAGGTATGGCTTTAGAAAGCAGACACGCCAAATAAGAATTTGGAGCTAGGTCGCTCACCAGTATAAGCCTTGGTATGCAAGGTTACTAAGACTTTTACTTGTAGTGACTGGAATGAAATGAAAATGGAAGACCATGCTTTGGGTTCTGTGGTAAGTGAGAACAGTATGGGATACCTGTAAGGATGGTAGAGCTTCCAAATCTTAGTTCTATTCATTTCCTACAGCTCTATAGAAGCCCAGATGTGAAAGTGTTCAAACACCAGCAGCCTCAATTCTTTTCAAGGAACCACTACATTTAAAAAAAATATGTCATTTACAGAATTTTAAATTTTATACAGCATTGAACTAACAGTCAAACTTCTTTAAAAACAAAAAACTTCTTTCAATCACATGTCTCTACAGGAATGATAGATAGATGGCAAAGGGCTCTGAGGTGCATTTCATAAGATTCCCAGGAGGTCCTGGATGAGAAAACAACTAGTAGCCCAAAGCAGAAGTCAAGTCAGTATCGCAGGCCTGCACTGGCTCACCTATCCTCCCTCTTTATTCCCTTGTTCTCATTCCTGCTATCTACTCATACAAAAGCTTTTGTCTCAGGTTCTCCTTTGGAGGGAATTTGAGCTAAATCAGGAATGGGTCTTACTGTAATTGGAAAGGAGAGATATGTACACGCAAACATGAAAGGTCAGATGAGAGAGGCTGAGGGGATAAAGAAAGTGTTAACGTAAAGGGATGAGTTTGTATGAAAGTCTGGAAGTGGAGAAATGCTTACCCTCCTCTACTTTTGGAAAGAAGACCTTTGAGGCTGAAATAGAGAAAGAAACAAATGGAGACAGTGGCAGTGGAAAAAGCTGGAGAGTGGACAGGACTTTATATTTCCTTATCACTAGACTTCTCTTTGTCACTAAAAGAAACCTTGCTACCTCAGCCATGAAGTGACACCACTTTTCTCTCTTATTTCTTCTTGCAATGTCCTTAAAATTAGGGTTGTGATGAGACCAAAACAGTGGAATGAAAAGAAATCTCATATTTTGGCTTTGCCACTTAATGAATTACTTTGGGAAAATTAGAAATCTCTAAAGGGATGCGACGACAACATGCAATAGCAGCATATGTATAAGTCCTCTGTGGAAAATGCATGATATCACTGTCATCACTACCAACCAACAAGCATGAGAACTCATGAGCATAGTCAGTGTTTTACAGATAAATGAAGTAAGAGCTAGAAGCATCGTTAATGGCAAGAAACAGAACCAAAAGGAACAGAGAGTCTCATGAAACCACACCTTCGCTCACAGCAAAATCAGAGAATCAATGACACGGTTTGGAAATAGCTGTTCATGATTAAACATCTTCCCAGAGCCAAAGGAACCCAGGCCAAAGCCACATGAAGGGAAGTCTGTCTTCATATTGATAAAGCCAGAACAGGCAACAAAACAAGAATTTTCCTCCAGAGAATTAATTATCTGCCTGCTGTCAGTAGAAATGGGATTTTTTAAAAAATTCAGCAGTTGTAAAGCAGTTCCTACCTACACAGTAAGTATTTTGCAATGGTAGTTATGATGTCTAGCATGTACAGCATGGAGGTGTCACTTCACTGTTAAAAGCCAGTTTTTCCAGCTCGTATTTCAATAGCAGAAATTAATTTGGCTGAAATTTATGCCAATGGCACTCCTGGAAGAAGTGGGTAGTAAAACTCCAACTCTTCCTCTTTCTTTCCTCTTTCTTTGCTCTCTGGTTTATAATGTGAGGAGTTATGTTCTACCACATTCTCCCAACATGATGCCCTGATTCACCATGGGCCCAAAACAATGGGGTCAGCTGATTATGAGTCAGAACCTTCACAACTGTAACCTAAAAATACCTCTCTATAAGTTTATTAATCTCAGGTATTCCAATAAGCTGACTAACACAGGGCATATAGCCACAGTAGATTTTTGTGTGTTCATTTTGTATACTGCAACTTTATTAGTTCTAACATTTAATAAATGCGAATAACAAAGAATTTTTCTTCTTCCTTTCCAATTTGGAAAACATTTGTTATTCTTTCCCATTGCTCTAGCTAGAACTGCCAGCACTGTGTTGAATGGAAATAGTGATTTTGGACATTGTTCCTGATCTTAGAGAAAATTTCAACTTTCCACAAGTATGTTAGCTGAGGGGCCTTTCATATATGACCTTCATTAAGTTGAGGTTCTTTCTTCTATTCCTAGTTTGAGCATTTTTATCATGGAGTGGTTAATTTTGTCTAATGGTTTTTCTGTATCTATTGAGATAATTATGTGATTTGTATCCTTTATTCTGTTAATGTAGTGCATCGCATTTATTTTAATTTGGTAATCCATCCTTTCATCCCAGGGATAAATCCTATTTGGTCATGGTGTGTGGATTTGGTTTGTACGTATTTTGTTGAGAATTTTTGCATCTCTATTCTCAAGATACAGGCCTGCAATTTTTTTCTTATGGTATATTTGTTTGTGTTTTGAGACATGGTCTCACTGTATAGCCCAGGCTGGCCTCCATCTTGAGATCCTCTTGCCTCAGCCTCCAGAATGCTAGGATTATAGGCATGTGCCACCATGCCAGCTCTTGCAGTGTCTTTGGAAGGCTTTGGCATCAGAGTGATAACACTGGCCTCATGAAATAAGTTTGGAAATGTTTCCTCTTATTTAATATTTTAGAAGAATTTGAGAAGGATTGGCATTAATTCTTTTTTCAGTGTTTGGCAGTTTACCAGTTAAGCCATCTAGTCCTGGTTGGGAGGTTTTCGATTATTAGATCAATCTTAATATTAAGTAAATGTTTGTTCAGGCTTTCTATGTCCTCATGGGTTACTCTTGGCTTCTTCACATAGAGCTTTCAAGATTCATTTCAGGATTCACTAAGAACCCCTGGTGAAATGCAGTTCCCCTGTGCTTTTCTTTATATTGTTCTGATATTATCTGCTTATTTGTTTCCCCCTTCTCCAAAGCAAAGATGGTCTTCACAAAAACCATCTTTCCTCACATGAACACAACTTGGCACTTAGAAAGTGGCCAATAAGTAAATGTGGAACCCTACTGAATTAACTATTCAGGAGTCCTTGTCCCCCCACCAAATTCCTGAGAAATTTCAGCAAAACAAGCAACACAAAAAGCTAGGCATGCTCTGAACAAAACATTTATTCAGCATTAGACTGTGTTGGTGGGATTGGGCACCCTAGGAAATGTAATTACTACACCATGAGCTGTGCTGCACACTATGGTAGTCATTAGTCACATGTGGATATTAAAGTTTATATTAAAATTAAATTTAAATAAAATTTAAGATTTAGCTTCTCAGTCACTCTGGCTACATTTCCAGTGCTCCCTAGTCACATGTGGCTAGTGCTATTCTGTAGACCACTGAGAATGAATCTCAATGCAGAATATTCTTTTAGGCAAAAAGTAATCTAGACAATTATATATAAAAACCACCTTTCAATAACTAATTGGAAAATAATTCAAATTTTGTTTGTTTGTTCTAATAATTCAAATTTATTTCATAACCCTAATAACCAATATTGCTTTTCCAAAAGTATTTTAGACACTCAGGTTCTGATTTTATAAACAGCCCAGGTGCTGAAGTTAGTTTTATTTTACTTTTTGAAATAGAGTCTTACTTTGTAGTTCAGGCTGCCCTTGAACTCTCTATGGCCACAAACTCGTGGTGATCTTTCTGCACGAGCCTCCCAAGATTATACATGTGTGCCACCACTCCCAGCTGAAGTTACTTTTAGAAAGTAATATAAAGTTCAAAGGATTATGTTTATAAAACATGGAACCAAGATAATTGTGAGACAAATTTGAACTGCTTCTGGGCTGGAAGATTTGATTACTTAACTATACTTTCACAACTAAGTATCCTTAAAGGTACTCATCCGCATCTTTATTGCCAAAATCTAAAAACTGAAACCCCATAAACTCACACAATCCAAATTCTATGAATTCCTTAAAGCTCCTGATAAAAGAACATACTTAAATACATGTCCACTCAATGAAAAACTTATTTAGAAGCAATTCTAACTCTTATATCCAGAAGTCTTTTAGAATTAAATAAAAGGAGGTTTGGGGCTGGGGATTTAGCTCAATAGTTCCGCCACCTGCCTTGCAAATGCAAGGTCCCGAGTTTGATCCCTGGTACCAAAAAAAAAAAAAAAAA
>NW_022900941.1:33276152-33346023 GCF_012274545.1 Fukomys damarensis | reverse complement strand
GAAAAAAAAAAAAAAAAAAAAAAGGAGGTTTGACAAGTGACAATTCTTTGATTGCTTTGGAAACTCTTTCCTGCTCAACTAGTTTGTGGGACCAGAACATTATTGAATTTGGCAAAGCTAAAACAAATTGGTCAAATTCTTGGTCTACCCAGAGCGCTGATGAAAGAAAGCCTTTCTGCATAACAGACCTGTGATGATAATGAACAAAGCAAATACTTTAATGATTACCATTGTCTTCACAGCATAGGAGGTGGGAGAAATGATGACACTGTTTTCTCTCAGAAAATATAGTTTAACTGAGGTAGAGTACAGGGACATAAAAGGATTACGAGTTTGACTCCACTGCTATCCTCCTGGAAAGTCTGTCTATCACTGTGCCTTTGACTGCTCTGCTCCTCTTGCTCTTGAGTCCAATTGTTCAAATTCATCAATGCTGATTGATATCTGCACTGAAACTCTCCTTTCTGTGTGTAATGCTTTAGCCCATCCCTTTTCCTTCGTCCATTTGAGACCAACCCTAACTGACTGCCCAGTTTCTAGTTCCTCCTCTTCTTCATTTCCCTCTTCCTACCCCTCATTAATCCCGTGAAAGTGTAGTCTGCTCAAAAATCTCAATGGCTCCCTATTTCCTGCTGCATAGAAAGCATATTCCTCAGCTTAGTTCTCAAGGCCTTACACAATGAAACTATAATCTATTTTTCTGGCTTTTTTTCTCATCACTGTCCGTCTTGCATGTGATATTCTCAACAAATTGGAATATTTGCTGTTCTTTGGACATGTGAAGAATCTTTGTTTTTCCTATTCAACGCATGTGCTTGTAGGAATGTTCTCTTACTCTTTCCTGCCCTATCCTTGGCCTTCAAAGGCAAAAACAATTAAAAAAAAAAAAAGCTACCTTCCAGGATTTCTTCCATCCTATATTGTTGTATAGTATTTTATTATATGACTATATCAGAATTTATCCACTCTCGGTCAAAGGATATTTGGGTGGTACCTAGTTAGGTAGCATCATAAATAATCCCACTATTGACATTCTTATATATATTGTAGTGCAATTATTTTAACTTTTTTATTTATTCTTGGAGAATTAATGAGTGTTGACAAGTGTTTATTCAGACGTAGACATTGCCAAACAATTCTCCAAAGTGTTGTACCAGTTGATACTCTGACAAGCAGTGGATAAGTGTTCTGATAGCTCCATATCGCAACAACTCTTGGAAAATAGCTTTTAAAAATCTTTAAAGCAATTCTGTTGGATATAAAGTAGTAACTTACTGTGATTTTAATTTAAATTTCCTTGATGGCTAATGATATGGAACACTTGTTTTTGTACACATTCTCTTTTTTGGAATACCTATTCAATTCTTTCTTTTTGTCAATGAGTTGTAGGAATACTTTAGATATTCTGGATATAAATCTTATCAGGTATAAATAAGTTACAAAGAACTTATCCTTAGTCTATAGCTTGCCTTTTTCTATTCATGTCATCTTTTGACAAATACATATTCCTAATTTTAATTAAGTCCAATTTTTTGTGTCTTTTATATGACTAACTTGACTAGAAAATTTTGAAGACAAAGTCTGTGTGGTCTGTTTTGTTATTATATCTGTTAAAGTTTTTACTATGATCTTGAGTACTTTTTACTATTTTTAGTATTTGTTGAATTGGATTGCTAGTAGTGTAGTAGACGGCAAATTATTACAAGAGAAGATTCAAGTAAGGTAACAGCCAAATGAACTATTTCATAAGAGTAAAGAATAAATTGAACCATGAGGGAGGAGGAGCATTGCAGACAGAATAATGGCTTTGCTGTAATTACTGTCACAAACAAAGGGGAGAGACACATTGGCTCTTTTTGTTTATTTTGTTTTGATTTTTTCACAAAGTGCTACTTATCAAGTTCCTTCCATATGCCAATAGTTTACATCAGTGTTTTCACTTGATTTCAGTAGTAGTCCTGGAAGCAGAGACTATTAATATCTCTCATTTTGGAGATGAAGAAACTCAGATGCAGAGAGGTTAAATAACTAACCTTTCAATGTTCTTGGAAAGAACCGCAGAATTACTGATTACTTGACACTCATAATCTGCTCTCTTGTATGCATTCTCTGTTCTGCTTCTACCAATTAAGTTGTAATTCTTTTTTTATATTAAGTATGTTGGTACATTAAAAGCAAACAATACAGTTACATTCATCATTGGGATCTTGTGCCTTTACATGATATATCTTGGTTCTTATTTTTCCCCATACCCCTGCCCTCCCTTCACCCCCTTCATCCTTCCCTATTTACAAAGACTTTGTTTCCATTTTTTTCACTTTTTCACATTTTTTCCCTTATTTTCTTTCCTCTCCCCTTCCCACTTCCACTTTAGCCATTTTCTTCCTATTTCACCCTCTTAATTATACCATTTGAGCCTTATTTACACTTTTAGTTTTTCACACCAGAGAAGCTATTCAGTATTTACTCGTGTCCTATTGTAATTCTTAATAAATCATAGTGTTTATTCTCTAAACTGTTTGTGCCCACTATACTTGTTATTATAATTAGTTAACCTAATGAAAGAGATGAAAATGCATGTAAACTCTTAAAAACCAAGTTAGATGCTTTGGAAAAACACTCAGGAAAGGCAAATTATTGAAAAGCGATTGTATGTGAATTAGATTAGAGAGGATTGAGGAAACAATCTTAAGAATTTAGAAGTATTCTGTGTTCAAAATACTTCGCAAGAATATGAAGTTCTTGCTGCTCTTTAAAGAAACTAAAGTGGGGCCAGGGATTTAGCTCAGTGGTTCGGTGGCCTGCCTCGCAAGCACAAGGACTCAAGTTCGATCCCCGGTACCAAAAAAAAAAAAGATAAGTAAAGAAACTAAAGTGGAAAGCGTGGACTATTAAAAATGAGCATGGTTTATGAAAGACAAGACCAAAGAAATCTAACCACAATAAAAAACAAAACAAGAACTCTATTTAGTAAATATATACTGGAAGAAAAGGCCTTAGCTAAATGGAAGATAAACATGTTTACATGTGTTAACTATTTTCTTCAATATCTCCACTTAATCAACTTCTTGATTAGCTGATACAACACCAGGCTCAACTCAATTGTAGTTGAAAGCTATCATTTACTCACATTAGTAGCAACACGAATTAGAGTTCCTGTTCAGCAAGTGAATGCACATAAGAGCTCAGTAAATGTTAGTTAATATTATTATTAACTGCATATGACATACACTAGGACTTGTAACAGCTGGGACAAAACTTTGACAAATGGTTTCAAATGACAATTATTAACCATCCCAAATTAATTCCAACTGGATGCATATCTCTAAACTCCTGCCAACTATCACATTAATTGGATACTGGCTATCAAGTACCATAGTCTAGGAAAGCTTTGACTGAATACAGTAAAAAAAAATTTTTTTTTAATATCATAAAATCTAGTGTGAACTGGTTTATATCAGATTTTGGCAAGTTACTAGTGGGAGACTGAGGAGAAGGGACCTCCTGAAATGAGACTCAGGTCAGAAGCTGCAGCCCAGGTGTATTTTTGTGAGAATACTGTTAAAGTCTAAGGACAACATGTCTCATTACTGCCGCTTCCTACAGTTTTCTTTTAATTATTGATGTTACTTTCCTTCCCTCTCTGCCCAAACAAACATGACATTTAAACATGAAAGAGACTACAGAGTCAGTGACTGAATAAAAGAATGAATGATTTAAAGAAATAGATTATTAATCTTGGATTATCTCCTGAGCTGCAACATATTCCACATTCTCCTCATTTTGTACTTTCTCATGTTTTGGTGTGCCCTTGGATGTCGGGCCAGCTCATTTCTATTCCTCATCTTCCCTAAATGTTCTCCATATATTTTCTTGTCAAAACAGCTGAAATTTACAATTAAATTTGTAACAACAGTATCATCATCTGACTTCCCTGGGACACATATGAGATAGTGTAGCACTATGA
Source organism: Fukomys damarensis (assembly GCF_012274545.1). Taxonomy (NCBI): domain Eukaryota; kingdom Metazoa; phylum Chordata; class Mammalia; order Rodentia; family Bathyergidae; genus Fukomys; species Fukomys damarensis. The sequence continues at coordinate 33,342,056 of NW_022900941.1, read as the reverse complement.
GAAAAATGGTAAAAATTTGTATACACATAAAATTGATTCTTTTAATTCTTTGGGGAAGATACCCAGCAGAGGAATAGCTGGGTCAAATGGGACCTCCAATCCTAGTTCGTTGAGGTATCTCCATACTGGTTTCCACAGTGGTTTCACCAGTCTACATTCCCACCAGCAGTGGAGCAAGGTTCTTTTTTCCCACAGCCCCGCCAGCATTTGTTATTGGTTGATTTCAGAGTAGCAGCCATTCTTTCTGGGATGAGGTGGAATCTCAGCATTGTTTTCATCTCTCAAATGACCAGTGATGTTGAACATTTTTTCATATGTTTATTTACTATTTCTTCTTTTTCTGAGAAATGTCTGTTCATTTGAGATGCCCATTTTTGGATTGGGTCTTTAAACTTGGGAGGTCTGATTTTTTTAAGTTCTTTATATATTCTGAGGAAGACCTGGTAAAAAGTTTTCCCACAATGTGGGTTGTCTCTTCACATTATTGGTTGTTTCTCTTTCTGTACAGAAACTTTTTGATAAGAGATCACTCTTGTTGACTGTTTGTGATAGATCATGGGCCACTGAGTTTTTGTTCATAAACTCTTTTCCTACACCAATGCCTTCAAGAGTTCTACCTAACCTCTCTTCCAGCTGGTTTGGTGTTTCTATTTGAATATTTACGTCTTTCATCCATCTCAATTTTAGTTTAATGCATGGTAAGAGATATAAGTCCAGTTTTTATCTTTAGCAAGTTGAAACCCAGTTTTCCCAGCACCATTTATTAAAGAGGTTATCTTTCCTTCATTGAGGGTATTTGGCTCTTTTGTCAAAGATGAGGTGTGTCTGGAATTGTTTCTGCATCTTCTAATCTCTTCTACTAATCCTTGGGTCTGTTTCTTTGCCAGTACCATGTTGTTTTTATCACAGTAGCTTTGCAGTATACTTTCAAGTCAGAGATTGTGATACCCCTACCTTGTCTTTATTGACTAGAATTGCTTTTGCTATTCTCGGTCTCTTCTTGTTTCACATGAATTATTGGATTGTTTTCTCAAGGTCTGTTAAGTATGCTGTTGGGATTGCATTGAATACATATAGCAGTTTTGGAAGTATGGTCATTTTCACTAAGTTGGTTCTGCCTACCCAGGAGCAAGGGATGTCATTCCATTTTATGATATCCTCTTCAATCTTTTTTTTCAGAGTGTTACAGATTTCAGAGCAGAGCACTTTGATTTCTTTCATTAGGTGGATTTCTAGGTATTTCAATTTTTTGGATACAATTGGAAAAGGAATTGTCTGTCATATTTCTCAGTGAGTCTGTTTTTTTGTGTACAGGAAAGCTATTTATTTCTGTGTGTTGACCTTGTAGCCAGCCACTTTGCTGAATTTGTTTATTAAGACTAGAAGACTTTTGGTGGAGTTCTTGGGATCTTCTAAATAGAGTATCATGTCATCTTCAAATAATGACAATTTGACTTCTTCATTTCCTTTCTTTATTCCTTTTATTTCTTTCTCTTGTCTAATTGCTGTGGCTAATGTTTCTGAAACTAAATTGAACAGGAGTGGTAATAGTGGATGTCCTTGTCTTTTTCCTGATTTTAGTTGAAGGATTTCAGTTTTTGACCATTTAGTACATTGTCTGTTGGTTTTTCACAGATCATGCTTATCAGATTGAGGTAGATATCTTCTATTCCAATTTTTTGGAAGGTTTTTTTTTATCATGAAAATCTGTTAGATTTTGTCAAATGCATTTATTGAGATGATCGTATGTTTATTGTCCTTGGCTCAGTTAATATAGTGTATTGCATTTATTGATTTGCTTATGTTGAACCATCCATGCATCCCTGGGATGAATCTCACTTGGTCAGGGTGTATGACGTTCTTGGTGATCTCCTGATCTCTATTTGCAAGTATCTTATGAAGGAATTTTTGCTTCTATGTTCATTATTGAGATTGGCCTATAGTTCTCTTTTTCAGTTGGGTCTTTCTCTGCTTTGGGGATCAAGGTGATTCTTGCTTCCAGGGATGAGTTCAGTAGTATTGCTTCCCTTTCAATTTTACTGAAGAGTTTAAACAGGAGTAGCAGGAGTTCCTCCCTTGTAGAATTCAACAGTGAAGCCATCAGGACCCTTAGCTGGTAAGTTTTTAGTTAAATTTCCAATTTCATTGATCGATATTGGGTCATTTAGAATTTTTAAGTCATCTGTTCAACTTTGGTAATTCATACAAGTCTACGAATCTCTCCATTTCTTCTGTATTTTCCATCTTAATGGTGTAAATATTCTTGAAGTAGGTATTGATGATCCTCTGGATTTCTGCTGGGTCCATTGTAATTTCACCCTTTTCATTCTTAATTGCCTGGATTTGGGCCTTTTCTTTTTTTTTTATAAGTTTGGCTAAGGGTTTGTAAATTTTGTTTATATTTTAGAAGAATCAACTCTTGACTTTGTTGATTTTTTGGTATTGTTCTTTTAGTCTCCTTTGCATTGATTTCTGCTGTGATCTTTACAATTTCCTTCCTTGTGTGAAGTCCTGCTCTTCTTTTTCTAGAAGATTGAGGTTCAGCATCAGGTTATTTAATTGCACTCACTCTATTTTCCTAATAGAATGCTATGAATTTCCCTCATAAGACTGCTTTCATTGTGTCCCATAGATTCTGATATGTTGTACTGTCATTGTCATTTAATTGTAGGAATTGTCTGATTTTTTCTTTAATATCCTCTGTGACCCATTGGTTATTCAAAAGTGTGTTGTTCAGTTTCCATGTGTTTATGAAATTCTTGCAGTTTCTTTTGCTATTGATCTCCAATTTCATCATACTGTGGTCTGATAATATCCAAGGGATCACTTCAATTCCTTTGTACTTATTTAGGCATGTTCTATGAGTGAGTATGTTGTCTATTTTGGAGAGTCACCCGTGTGCAGCTGAAAAGAATATGTATTCTGATTTTCTGGGATGGAACACTCTGTAAACATCTGTTATGTTCCTTTCTTCAAGAGTTTGAGTTCTAGTATTACATTGTTTATTTTCTGTCCAGTTGTGAAAGTAGGGTATTGAGGTCCCCCATTACTATTGTGTTAGCGCTTATTTGATTTTTCATGTCTGTTATTATTTGTTTTATATACTTGGGCAGAGTAGTGTTTGGTGCATATATATTTATGATTGTCATTTCTTCCTCTTGTATTGTTCCTTTTACAAGGATGTAGCATCCTTCTTTGTCTCTCTGAATCAGTGTTGGCTTTAAATCCACTTCATCTGCAAAGATGATACTTACTTCTATTTTTGGGGGGGTTCCTGTTGCATGGAGCATTGTTTTCCACCCTTTAACTTTCAGTCTATTAGTTTATTTTTTAATTAAGTATGTTTCTTGTATGCAGAATATTGTTGGCTCTTGCTTCTTGACTTATTCTGCCAGTCTATTTCTTTTGATTGGTGAATTGAGACCATTAACATTCATGGTTATAACTGAGATGTATTGACTTATCCTTGTCCTGACTTTTTCTTTTTGTTGGATTCTCCCCCTTTGCATTTAATTTCTTGTTGTGACTGATGGATTCATTCTGCTGGACTTCCTGGTGTTGTGATCCTCATTGTCATTTTCTAGGATATTTTAAAAAAGTTTTTGGAGTGCTGGTTTAGTATTTATGAAGTTTCTAAGATACTGTTTGCCATTAAAATATTTTATTTCTTCGTCAATTTTGAAAGATGGTTTTTCAGGATACATCAATCTGGGTTGGAGGTTGTTTTCCTTTAGTGTTTGAAATACATCACCTCATGCTCTTCTTGCCCTGTGGATTTGTGTTGAGAAGTCTGTTATGATTCTGATGGGTTTTCCCTTGTATATGATTTGTTTCTTTTCTCTAACTCCTTGTAGAATTTTGTTCTTCTGTTGGGATTCTGGAATCTTAACTATTATATGCCTATGTATAGATTTTTATAATGGCTAGATGGCATCCTATTAGCCTCACTTATCTATATGTCAAGTTCTTTTCCTCTATTTGGAAAGTTTTCTGCCATTACTTCTGTGAACAGTTTTTTAATGTCCTTCCCACTCTCTCCTGTAACTTCATTGACTCTGATCAGTCTTATGTTATTCTTCTTTGAATCATCTAGCAGCTGCTGGATTGGTCTTTCATGGTCTCCTACTATTTTTAAGAGATTTTTCTTTCCCTGGTCATTAATTTCAGTCCTGTCTTCTATATCTGAAATTCTGTCCTCATATTAGCTCCTTCTTCTGGGTAAACTTTCAGTGTAGTTTTTAATCTCCTGGAAATCTGTTTGCATCTGTTTTATGGATTCCATTTGTTTCCTATGTTGGGATTCCATCATGTTTCTTAGCTCCTCTATTTTTTTATCTGTGTCTGCTCTAGATTTATTAATCATGTCTTGTAATATGGGCACAATCTCTGCTGTTATCTGAGAAATTATTTCTGATTTCATTTTTTCCAGGTCCTCTTTTGTTGCCAGTTCAGGGAGTCCGGTGTTTGAGTATCAGATTGTTCCATCTTGTTTCTCTTTGGGCTTGTCTCAGCTGATCTGGCAATCTGGTTTTAACATTTATTTCCATGTCTTCTCATTTCAACAGAATCAGCCTGCTGTGCCTTTGTTGAGGGAACTTTTTGCTCACCCAGTGGTCTTCAATTCTCAGGCCACCAAGCAGCCTTTAACGTGCTGCTCCCTAGTACACCAATAACTGGGTTTAGAATGGTGGCCTTCTATATATGTCTGGGTGGGCTTCTGTGCCTGTGCACACTTGGGATGGTATCTAGGTGTGCTTCCCACTAGGGCCCCTATGTAGCAGTTGTCTCGGGTGGGGGTGGCTTTGGCTAGGGTCTGTATATCCCAGTTCCTGTTGTCTGTGTAGGCTTCTTTCTAGGGACTCCAGACATTTATCAGTGGTATCAGGAGAAACCTCTGGCTGTTGCTTGTGAGTCTGTGTAGTTCTTTTCCAGGTGGACCCTTAGCTTTGGTTGATGGTATGACGGGACTCTGGATGAAGGTTGTGCACCTGTGCAGCTGTTTTCTAGGTGGGCCTGTGGCTTGGGTACATGTGCCCACACCTCTGGCCCTGGCTGGGATCTGCCTGCAGCCGCACCACTATGGTCCACATAGCTTTTCCCTGGGATTATGCAAATTTACTGTTCTTATAGCAGAACTCTGGATGAAGGTCACATGCCTATCTTATTTATTTATTTATTTATTTATTGACAGGATTTTTCTATGCAGCCCATGCTGGCCTTGAACTCACTGTAGTGCAGACTGGATGTGATTACAGGGATGTGCCACCATGACAAACTTCCTGAGGTCTTGAGTAGAACTTTTAGAAGTTTCTTTCCTCCCCAGAAGTTGTATTTATGCAGGAACTACAGATTACCTGAATGTAAAGTGAGTTATTCTACAAATTCCCACCTCTGCCAGAGTAAGGCCGACTGTCTATGTTAGTTCTCAGAATTCCATTAATTTCAACAAACTTTGTTATCATGTGAAGCAGCTGCTAATGTACCAACTGAAAGATTCTTGTATTATAACTCTAGAGCTGGTCCTCTTAAAAATTAGCTTTGTGCTTCCTTGATTGGCTACTTCCACTGAATATAATGGATCTCCATTTGTGTTTCCTGCCACCTTCATTGTAAGGGGAAATGTCAAATGGTTTTGTGGTCTTCTGTAAGTGGCTGAGCTTCCCTGTCTCCTGGAAGTCTTTTAAATGCTCTCAGGAGGAGATAGGAAATATATCTTAGACCTATTGTGGACCTTGGCCCATTTACTTGGTACCACTCATGTGCTTAGCATTACTAAGGGTGTGAGACAGGCTCCTGCCCTAAAGTTGTGTATAAGTCAAGCAAAATAACTGAAGGGCAAATCAATATACACTCACATGACAAGATGATATGGTTGTCTAGGAGAATGAGAGAGTAAATAGAGAAATAGAATAAGATTGCCAGAAAAGCAGGGCATGGTGGCACATTCCTTAATTCTAGCACTTGGGAAGCTGAGAGAAAGGGAGTACAAGTTTGAGGCCAGCCTGGGCAACACAGCAAGTTCTGGGATGGACTATATAGTAAAGATAAAGCGGGGGAGGGAGAGAGGGAGGGACACAGAGAGAGAGATTGTCAGCAACAAGAACTTCTCCAGTTTATTCTAGAATGGGGACATCTCCAGTAGTGCTCAGCTATGTGAGTGAAGCCACACCATAAGCAGAGAGTTGGAACTATGCCTGGACTGGGATTTTCATAAGCAAGTATTATATGGAAGAGGTGAAAATATACTCACAGGAGTGATCATGATTGACTATGGAGCTCACTCACACTGGGTACCAAGGAAAGGCATGAGAATGTGGGGGCAGTGAAAAGTTATCAGTGGCTTACAGATCCTGACAAGAAGATTAAGGAAAATTAGGTTTACTAACTGTATCTGTTGGTCTCTATCTCCATCTAAATTAATATTTAAATGGAATGCACATTAACAGCTCATACAGCACAAGTTTTCTACTCATTTAAGAATTTATGGGTCAGGGATTTAGCTCAGTGGTGTAGTGCCTGCCTCACAAGTACAAGGTCCTGAGTTTGATCCCTGGTACCAAGGGGGGGTGGATTTGTCAGCTGAAATGCATTTTAGGCAAATATTAGAATTCCAGTGGGCAATGTCTTCTCAATTCTGAACTTCAAGGTAATATGAAGTGTCTTTTTCAAAATATGTAAGCTAGGTAATATCTAAAGAGACATATACAGTGAAAAACATTCTCTAATTTAAGAGATATGGAGTAAGTATAAATCGATCAAGTCTCAACAGTACCTACTTATACAAAAACAAAATCAGAATGAGAAAAACTTTTAGCAGAGCCAATTTCAGTCCTGGTTTTACCACTTCACAGGAACAAGTAAGTGGGTAATATTATTCAAGAGTGATTTGGAAATAATACACAATTCAGTCAACGTTAAGTACATTCATGTTCTACAACCCTCAAAAGGTACAATTCTTATAGTTGGGAGAAATTTCTTTGAAAGTGGTAGGATTTAGGCTGAGAATAAAAGAGAAAAACTAAACTTGATTAGACAAAAGAGAGGAGATGGAATATTCCAAATTGGGACATATATGAGTAAGGGCAAGAAACATACACTAATTATAATGTACTTGGGAAATAGCAAGGAAACCAGACTTACTAGGATATAAAAGTTAGTGAGTATTAGAGTATTAATTTTGAAAAGTATTGCTATATTATAAGTCAGATACAGGGAACTCAAGAGCTGTATCATCCAAATATTTCAAAAGAAATTGCAGTATTTATTCTTTTGTTTACTGCTCAGTATGAATAAGGTCTCTGTAATTAAAATTGACAGTATTTCCCCTGTTTGAAAATGTTGCCACATTTTATCAGTAACTTTTCCCGTGTTTTTTAAAACCTTTCATTGGCTCCATATGTTGAATTTATGCACTTGCCTTACAGTGTTCTGTGTGGAATAGTTTTCTCAGTGCTGCTGTAGTTAACTGGAACAGAGATTTAATATGCATTTCAAAGCTCCTACCAATACAACCAAAAATGTCCAACTGAGTAAATTTATCCAGTTCAAAACAACCAAACCCACCAAAATGATGCAAGTGATGAGGGCATGGCAAGGTGGCCAGAGCAATTGGCTTCAGCATGCTAATTGAAGAGACTTGTTAACCATGGGTGTAGAGTAGCATGCTGTTCCTGAGCCTGACATGAGATCAAGTTGAACCCTGTACACAGTACCAATCTTCTGACATGAATACATACCAAAACTGGCACCTAACATAAATCTGGCACAAGAACAAGATGAACTTAGCACCTGATACCAATCTTCTACCATGAAATCAAGTGGGACTACCACTGTCAGAGAAGGTATAAGGACAGCAGCAGTTGACTTTGCATCTTTGCCCTCTTGTTTTTGCAGTGGTCCCATTCTACTTGGGGAACATATCTTCTCTTTTTCTTCCAAAGCACCCTTCTCTCCTCGAACACTTTTTTTGTACTTCTTTACCCTTTTTTTTTCTTTCTTATTTCTCCCTAAAATAAACAACAATATTTCATATTCACCAGTTATCCTATTCAATTTATTGAACGGATTTTATTAACAAATCAATTCTTCACACTCCATGTTGTTCATTCACTCAACATTTGAGTACCAACTGCAGTATAAGCCAGGAACCACAGTAAATGACAGTTGCAGAAATGAAAAGCAAGGCCCTTCTTAGGCTAGCACATAAGGCAAAGATGTAAAATATAAGGAATAATATAGTGCTATGATAGAGGGGGAAAACAAGAGTTTCCTTACCCAGAAGCTGATGAAAAATCAGGACAGATGTGAGATGCATTGGCATCTAAGTTTCAAACTTCCAGCAGTAGTCATTTAAGCAGTTACAACACAGTAGGGAATTTTCATGGATGTAGAAGCAGCACATGCAAAGTTCACATTAGAAAAATACCCACATGTGAGAGCAAGAGAAATATCAAGTAATTCATCCTCCTGGAACATTGGGTGTACATAGAGGGAAAAGTAAGAAATCCTGATATAATTTAGCCAAGGTGGGACACTCTAGAACACCTAATAGAAATATTATTCATATAGAAGTACAGAGATTGGGAAAGGAAATTAGTTATGTCATTTTTCAGTCATTCAGTTGAGAAATGATAGGTCCCTGAACAAATGGAGAGTTAGAGGAGCAAACAAATATCGCGGCAGGAAGCCAAGTGATGTTTCCTTTTCTCCTAAGGGACCAAAGAGCCCACCAGGGAATAAAGCCAATGTATTACTTAGCCAGGTCACTCCCTATGTGTGAAAATCAAGGGAAAGTGGAGTTGTGAAGCTCTTTTGTGTCCAGTAGGGTGAGCATCCCAGAGTTTGAACCTCAGGGTTTGCAGTCTCTGGAAGAAAGTTTGGACGGATTGTCTTTTAAAAAATAATCTGAATGCCCTCCCTTCACCCCTTATTACCCTTCCCCTACCCATCCCACTTTCCCTACACCGGGCAGGGGTAAGGGGAAAAAATGAGAATCAAGACCTGTCATGTAAAGGTACAAGATCCCAACAATGAATGTAACTGTACTGTATCCTTAAAATGTACCAATAAACTCAATTAAAGTTGAAAAAAAATAATCTGAATGTATTTGTTGAAGTAATTTTTTTGTGACAATGAAAAATAAATTGCCAGTGATCTTATACAATTGTATGCTGAAGTTTCATGCTTTTTGTTCAATCTTTGCAATGCTGCATGACCAGCAGTGCTTTGCTGTATTCCAGCGCTTGTAATGCTTTCTGATCCAGTGAGGGTGAGGCAGAGTGTAACTCAGCTCTTTGGCAGCTCCAGTAGGATGAGGAAATAATGAGTAGAGCTTCCAATTTGGTTTTTTTCAGTTCTAGAGATTGATCCCAGGGCCTTTGTACTGACCTACATCCCAGCTTGCTTGCTTGCTTTTCTTCTCCCTCCCTCCCTCCCTTCCTCTCTCTCTCTCTCTCTCTCTCTCCCTCTCCCTCTCTCTGTATCAGGGATTGAATTCAGAACCTTGTGCTTGTGAGACAGGCAGCAGCACCATTGAGCTAAATCCCTAACATCCATGTCGTTTTATTATTTATTATTTTGAGTTAGGCTCTCACTAAGTCACTAAGTTGCTTAGAATGGGCTCAAACTTGAGAGTCTCCTACCTCAGGCTCCCAGAGAACTAAGTTTATAGGCATGTACCACCACGCCTGGCTCCAATATGTTTTAATATGATGAAATCACATTTGTCCTCAAAATGGGGAATATTGTTGCTATCATTACAGTACGTGTTCTAAAACTAAAATTCATTCACATGTGCTCATATTCCAAATGACAAAAGCCATTCATTTTAACTACAAGTGAAATTGAGTCACCATTTGAAGAAAAGATGACAGGATTATAGCTGTTAAGCCTTTTCCGCTGGGAAATGAGTAGCAGTTTAGCTGTGACTATGTGGTTCCACCACATGACTGGGTCCCATCACCACAGCCTTAACCCGAGGGCAGACCCAGGCAGGGAACCAGAAATCCTAAGAGAGGAACAAAAGAAAAAATAAATTCATCATTGCAAAGGAAAAGGGAAAAAAGAAAACTTCTAAAATTCCATGATTTTGTTTTGCAGAGGACAACGTGAGACACACAGCTGTGAGAAAAGCTGTTTTGCGTCACACTTCTCCTGTCACACAGTTGCCAGTTAGCTGAGTTAGCTCTACTTTGTCTTGCTGTTCTGTGCTACCCCAGGGAAGAATTTGCAGCAAACACTGGAGAGTGACCTCTGTCCCAACATCAGACAGATGACTAAAGTAAACCTGGAGAGCCAAATCACTGTCCTTGGACTGAAACACCCATATTGTTCATTTAAGTCTTCCAACTTCCTTTTGGAACCTCTTTCCTAAGAAGCACAGATGTGTCTTTCAAAACCTCTTCTTGTATGAGTTTGTTTGTTTTTTTAAGTGATATATGCCATATGTTCACGTGTTTAGTCACAGCACTTTTTATTGGCTTCAAGCTAGAAGATGAATACAATAAGATTATAGGAAAATAAAGAACACGTTTAGCTGCCTCTCTTGAGGAATGAAGCCTAACATGTGCTAATAACACCTTGCCTGATATTTGGGAGGAGCAATCTGGAAATTTTAGTATTAGTGATCACCGTTTTTCACATCTAGAAAAATTAGTTAAAACGTGGCTTGAAATTTTAGGACATACCACAGATTAAAAACAACAACAACAACTGTATTGACCCTTCAGTTTCTCCATGAAGAACTCACTTATAGTGCAAAGTTATTCTCTTCTCCTCATCTTCTATATAGGCTAAGTATTATAGTATCTAAACCTTTCCCAGCTATATAAAAGCCACTGAAGATCCACTGGATCAATCAGAATTCTTTCAGTTGCTTTGTCAGAAATCCATATTAAATTGCTGAAGATGCTGGTAATTTAGCTCAGTGGTTCTGCCGCCTGCTTCGCAAGCACAAGGACCTGGGTTTGATCCCGGTACCAAAAATAAATAAATAAATAAATAAATAAATAAATAAATAAATAAATAAATAAATAAATAATAAATAAATTGCTGAAGAAATTGTCATTTCATATAAATGATAAGCCAAGGAGTATATCTAGCTTCAGGCATGGCTCAATCAAAATGCTTAAACAATGACAAGTGGAATCTTTCCTTCCAAGCCACAGATTTGCTCCCCCTTATATTAGCTTTATTTTCAGATATGGTGGCAAGATTACTATTAACAGCTCTAGGATTGGCAAAACCTGTAGAGATTCTATTTCTATGCCACCATGAATAGCTAAAAGCAATGTCAGGCAAGGCTCTCCTTGGCCTGACTTAGGTGCTATCCCCATGCCTGATTTGTCTACAGTGGTCAAGGGTGTTTAAGAATTAATCTGCCCTCCCTGGAGCCTAGAGTGAGTCTGTTTCCTCTTAAACCAAAAAGACAGTTTGAGAAAATGCATGGTTCCCTCAAAAGAAAGTGGTTACAGATGCCAAATGGCAATAGATTCTTGTAGCAGGCACTGTTTGGGTCCTATCCAAAAATCTACTTTCCCCTTCTGCCTTGCTAGCAGAATCCTGACTATGTTTAACTATCTACTCCTTTCCAGATGGCTTTGGATTTCAAGTGAGATATAAGGGAAGGGCGCAGCAGCCAAGTACAAAGTATCAGAGCCAAAACGTAAGATGGAGAAAGCATCCTGTTCATAGGACATTACTGACGGTATGTCACAGTCTAAGTGTAGTAACCGGGGGTCTGTGCAAGAGGGGAGTGGGGAAGGCTTGAGAAGAATGACTATGCAGCGTAACTGATGTAAGAATCTACAAATAATGGGAACCAGGCTTCTCACTATTAGATGAGGTAAAATCTTTTATTTTTAGTTTAGTTTATTAACATACGTGTAGTATATGATGTGTAGTTGTACAGATTATTCCTTGTACAGAGTTGGTACAAGTTTTGATTGAGCCCAAACGTTATGAGGCTAGCCTGGGCAACATAGTGGGACCATGTATCTTTAAAATAAGTACATTCATCCACAGGTGCAAAATACAAATCAATCGCAAACTGAAGAGTTTCTGTTCATCAGTAGGTGTTATCTTCAAAGTGCTTTCTATGTACTTGAACAGTATGATTGAGTGAATAGCCATGTGCTCAATTTGACCACTTAATCAAGTAATCTGATGAAAGGTTTGGGATTATTTTAAAGTACAGTGGTACCTCAGTTCACGAACTTAATTCCTTAGGCGATTTTAGTTACAAACTGAACTGGTTGCCAACCGAATCAAATTTCCCCATAAGGTTCAACATAAATAAGGTTAATCCACTCTGACCCCTATGAAGGTGGTCATGAACCAATTTTTGTCTCAAACCAAATCAAATTTTCTCAAAATGTTCAATGCAAGTAAGACTAATTGTTCTGAACTATATGTATTTTTAACCACTAAAACATGAAACAAAGAACAGTACCATATGAACAGACAGAACATTAACTTTCCTTCACTTCTTATTGCTCTGCACATTCTTGTCATCTTCACTACAACTCTGATCTTTCTTTTTACCACTACGCTTGCTCTGCACTTTCTTTGGAGTCATGCCGGATTGAATAATACTGGACAGTATTGTATGTGTGAAAGAGCACACAGAGAAGCTTCACAGCAAGAGTGCTCAGGTCTGTCTGTGACAGGGATCTCAATGCTAGGAAGCCACCACCTCGTGACAGAGCAGGAAGATGGCTGCAGTCGTGTTCATCATCCAATGCACACAGTTCAAGAATGGAAGCAAAATTTTGCTGGACACTTCTGATCATGAACTGAACTGTTCTTGAACCAAGACATTGCTTTTAAAAATTTCTTCCAATTTCCATTTTAATGTAATATAAGTCAATATTATTAAAGAAAATATAAAAGCCATTCTATGTGCATCCATTTACCTAGAAATGCTCAAGTTTATTCTTCTTTATAGTTGAATAGTACTCCATTATATATATATTTTTTTAAAACCCACATCTTATTTACCCATTCAACAGTTGATAGTCTTTAGGTTGTTTCCAAGATTTAGCTATTGCAAACTGTGCTGCTATAAACATGACTCCATATAAATTGCTGTGGTATGATGCTTTAAATTCTTTGGGGAAAACACCTAGAAGAGGAATAGCTGGATCAAACGGGACCTCTAAACCTAGTTTTTTGAGGGCTCACCACACTGATTTCCACAGTGGTTGCACCAGTATATATACCCACCAAAAGAGAAAAGTATTCCCTTCTCCCCATTGCCCCACCAGAACTTGTTATTGTTTGATTTGTTGATAGCAGCCATTCTTTCTGGAGTGAGATGGATTCTCAGCATTGTTTTAATTTGCACCTCTCAAATGATCAGTGATGTTGAACATTTTTCATGTATTTATTTGCCATTTCTACTTTTTCATTTGAGAAGTGTATTCATCTCAGATGTTCATTACCAAAGGAACATTCACTGTATTTAACCATGGGCTATGTTTTATTGAACTTCTTATAGCTACAATTTTTCTGAATGGGCAGGTAAACCACTATGGCTTTTATTTGGAAACTTTCAGAAATCAAATTATCCAGTCTTTTTTTTTCTTTTTGTGACAGGATCTCACTATGTAGCCCAGGATGGCCTCAAACTCTCAGCGATCCTCCTGTCTCAGACTCCTGCATGCTGGCATTACAGGCGTGTGCCAACACACCTGGCTAAATTATCTAGACTTTTAATGATGACCACCCATATGTATAGCCTTGAAATAATTTAGGTGCTTATTTTTCTGCTTCCACCTAAATTCATACCACACATTTCACCTAAATCCATACATGCAAACCTAAGCAGAAACTCCCTAGGAAACTTTCTCCCATTTTCTGTGCTGGGATGAAAACCCATCCAGTTCATAAATTCTATACCACTGCAAAAGAACAGTTAGCATGATGTTTTTACCATTGCAGCCACTGAGGGCATCTGCTCTGTCTGAGAGTCCTGCTGTTCTGTTCTTGTTTCGTTGACTTGGTGGTTACAGAATGCCCTAGAACTGTGATCACCAGATCTCCCTAGCACTCTGGAGTGTGTCATTGGCTGGGCTCTGCAGTAGAGAAAACACTCAGCATAGCAGAGTCACAGGACCAGGGCTCCTGAAACAAGTTTGTTAGGACCAAGATCATTATTTAAATACTATCTCAGCTCAGCCCAGAGGATATGGTGTACATTGCTCTCTTCTCTGCCTTTTTTTAATGTGGTTTTCTATGAGACCTTTATAATCTGACAAAATCAAAATAGAAAAATTTGCCTAGTAGGATTCCTTTTTAATTGTGATTGCTGGGAGATATGCCAGACCGAAGTCCTTTCTTTCAGAGAAAATTCAGCACAAGCAGCAGCAAACTGGCCTTTCCCACCCTTTTCATTCATACAGTGGTTCTAAGGAGGGAACCTACTTTTGTTTTCAGTGCCTATTCAACCCTTAGCCTCTCTGCTGAGCCTACCAATTAGTGTAAGTAATTGTGGCTAGAGTTTAAAGTCTGTACCCAGGAACATAACTGAGAAGATGGATTCATTTCAGGCGCTAATCTACTAACAAAGCATCTGATAGAATATGGAACAAGCAATTTATATAACACTAACTAGTCCGAGAGAACTAGAGCTTCAAGTTTGGAAACTTTCTCTATTAAGTCCTTTCATGCTCCATCCATCCAAGTTACTCATTTGCCTCAAATCTTATTTGCAATAAATGAAAGGGCATAACAAGAACAGACATTTGTTGATTTTTGATCAATTGGTAAATTGACCTTAAGATATTCAGAAATACTTGCAGACATTTAAAATCCATTCTGAATTGGGGTAAAAATTTTGAGAAGCTCACAGTCCACTTCATTTATCCATTAGGGTATGTTTAGTGAAGAATAGCTATATAATCAATAACTTTTCCTTTCATGTGATAAAATACAGGGACTTAGCACATGTTAAGCATTGTCTTAGTTACTTTTTTCTCATTGCAGAGACAATACCTGACACCCAAAGTTAAAGAGGGAAAGGTTTATTTGCTTACAGTTTGTAAAGGTTTCAGTCCATAATCGGCTGGCTCCAAGGCAGGGTGGATAGCAGACAGGCATCACAGAGAAGAAACAGTTCATGGTGGGCAGAAGGAAGCAAAGCAAGCAAGGGCCAACCACAGCTCTTTCTATCTCTTATAGCTTATCCAGGCTTCATAGGGTGGGTAGCACTCACACCCTTAATCCTAGTGTCTCTGATCCTAGCATTGCACTATGAATCAATCCCAGGATCATACACTCCAGATCCAGCCACCTCCAAAAAAGCCCCACCTATGGCTTCATGAAGCTTTGGGGAGACATCTAGACACAAGCCATAACATGCATGCAGTGATTTAACCCCTCGCCTGTAAAGCAATCATCTTTTAAAAAAAAGAGTGACTGTAAGCCCCAGCAAGATACAGCAATTTGCTTTAGGTTAAGTGAGCAATAGGACTAGAAATAATCACTGGAAGTGATCATTAGAACTAGAACACTATCTGATGTTACGTGCTCAAGCTACAGGGAATAAGTTGAAGTGACTGTGTGCATGGGCTTTAGCATCAACAGTGCCTTCATTCAAGGGTCAGCTGACAGTCCTCAGGGAACTTATTTAACTTCTCTATGCCTCAATTTCCCACCTCTACTACACAGATGAGTAATTTCTAACATAAGGTTTGCTATCAATACTAGATGAGCTAATTTCTGTCAAGTACCTAGAACAATACCTGATCAATACTATGTGTCTATTACACACATAATGAAGACCTTATGTTTTGCTCCTTATCTACTCACAAGATCTTCAAATTGTGCTTCTTACAAACTAATTTGCACAACATTCCTAGGAGGTTGGATAACTGCAGGAGACCCTGAGTAGAGTCAGGCTGCTTGTCAGGCTGTGCTTTGGTGGAGTTATGACTTGTAAAGCTCATTGCGCAGTTCCTGTGCCTGTCACCAGAACTAATTGCTCAATACAATTGCAACAGGTTTTTCATTGTTCATTGTTAATGAATATCTTACCGCATCCTTTGATCAGTGCTTTTGCTTCTGAAAATGACTTAGTATTTTTGAAATTTTAATTCAAAAGGAAAAGAAGCTCTTTATTCATCACATATATTATGTAGATGTGACAATTATAGCGTTATAAAGAAACCTGCATACATGTTTAATGTGCAAATTACATGTGAGAGGTAGCTCAAAGGCAACACACAGGGGTCTAAACCTCCAGTTTCAAAGCTCCCAATTGAAATTAATAAAATATTGATGTCAGGGTGGTATGAGCATCCGTAACTACATATGTATAGTCTGACATGAGCAGGTAATTTATGTACATATTCACACATCCACATATTTCTATATCTATATATAAAACATGATACTCTTACTTCATTTTTACTGTATAATAACAATCTTCAAATGAAACATATTAAGAAAGAAATGGAATTACTGTGTCATAGTTAAAGGATAATCAGGCTTTGGATTATATCCTTAAATTCCAAGTTGCACTTATGCTTATCTTTCTACCTCACTTATGTACATGTGGTTTTATTTGGTAATTACAATGATATTTTTGAAACAATATAGAAAAGGTTTATAGTTAAGCAGGGCTAATTAGACTTGTGCCTAATCAGAAACCGTCATGCCATCACAGGCCACCAATAGCCCTCCTTGCAGAGAGAAGTGAGAATGTTGGGAACTTCAGAATGCTGTGCACTTCTACCTAATACATCTGAGGGGTGGGGGAGACTGTCCTAGGACTCAATAAAGAAAAACATGCATTCTCCTCTGGTATTTCCAACTGACAGGTGAGTAGAAGAGGAACACTGTCAGCCTCTGCCCTCTTCTCACTTGCTCTAACCCGTGTGAAAGTGACTTGGTTGACTAAGTGAGTTTAGAAGGACATGTTTGTCTGTAGTTGGCTCACCTCTTCCGGGATCTCTTGAAAAGCTGGCCCGGCCACGAGTCTTCATTCTGGTTTGTTCTCATTTTAACAGACAGCTTCCTGCCAGAGGAAGATCAGCCTCTGGGGAAAGGGAATGGACAGTTGTTTGCAATTTCTTTTGTCCACAATCTAAAACTACAGGTACAAATAAATAATAAAGCTGATATTTTTATCTTCATCTGCTTAATTCTGTGCATTTATTCTTGCCTGGATGGAACTCAGCAACCTTTGTTTGGATCCTCAAAATGCACGACGTTTTAGAAGGCTGAATTAGGATCAATAAGGTTGCGTATTTTCTGTTTGCTTCATGCTGTTGCTGTGGGTGATGGGGTCCTGGATGGGTTTCTAGGTAGGGTTTTTTTGCACAATAAATAAAGAACTGGATGTGGCATGTGATGGTAAGGAAAAAGCAATAAAGTCCAATGAAATTTAATTAGGGGATGGTACTCTCAGACTGATCTGAAAGAACAATGGCAAGAGCAATGAATGCATTGGGTTTAAGAGTTTAAAATGCTGTGCCGAGTCTGGGGCACCTCTCATTGGGTCTTCCAGAGCATGATGTGATTGACAGAACTGAGTAATGTCAGCTATATCTATCCCACAAGTCCTTTTCCATAATTCACTCTGTTATAATTGGATGTATTAGATGTAGCCCATATGCACGAAACTTCAGTGAGCTCCCGCTGTAGATCATGCAGGAGGATCTGGCATGCAGGCATCTTATCTCTTACCCCCAGGTAGTAGGCCTTAGGACAAAGGTCAGGGGTTAACACTAGGGTGTTGTCCAGATCCAGATGAGTAGAAGGGAGTGGTTCTGTAGGTACCATCTACCTTAAGGCCCCACTAATTCTGACACGTATCTATTCTAACCAAGAAGCTCCTGAGTTAAGCAAGGAAGGGAGTATATAGTGACTAGAGTGGGGAATCGAGAGATATATTTGTATATGTCTTGAATGATGCCACCAGATTACCTTTGACCTGGAATAATTTGACCAAAACATAGTAATAGAAGGATCTATAGATTTTAAGGAAGCTAAACTACTCTTTTGGGAACTTAATAAAAAAATCTGCAACATTGATGCAAATAGACTCCCCAAAGTAAACCAGAGAAGTTTTGCATGTTAAGGAGAAGCAACAAGACTTAATTACAAAAGCAAGGTCAAACCTGAGCAATAATATCAAGGTCATGTTCTGAGATGGGACCACAAAAACAGTTGCTAATTAAAATTATCAGTTATGCAGAAAGCAGCACTAATCTCTGAAGTAGAAAAACTTGAGTATCTTCTGGGTACCAACTGAAAAATAGGAAAAAACTTGAAAAGCTACTTCTGGTAGTATTAGCATTATAAGCCACATCCTTGTTTTTATTTTTCCACCTGGAATGGCCTGAGGAAAAATGGCTAGAGGTTAAGGCTGTGTGCTAGCTATTTTCCAAAGATGGTCTCCCAATGAACCATGACTTGAAGTACACATGACCTTTTGTAGTTCCTTCTCTTGAATTCTGTTGTTTGTCATATTATAAGTAGAATACAGTGAAGATGGTGCTGGAACAGAAATTTCACATTCCTCTGGAGGCTGGGAAGACCAAGACCAAAGTGCTAACATGGTTAGGTTCTGGTGAGGGTGCACTTTCTCACAGATGGTTCCTCCTCATCTGTAAGTGATGGACTAGTCTGACTGGCTTTCTTCCTTCTGTGGTCTGCTTCATAAAGGTTCTAATTTTGATCCTAAGAACTCTTTCCTTGCTATCTAGTCACCTCCAGAGATCTCCGCTTTCCAACACTATTACCTTGAGAGTTGGGATTTCAACATGTTAATGTGGGGAGGGGAGTAACATACAAGGAATGCAGAAAAGTGGAGTCTATGTTTCACCCAGTGGGATCCATTTGAAGCTTAGATTCCAACTACGAGCCTAGATTTCCCTCCAGAAGAAGCAAAAGCAACCCACTAAACACCTCTCCCATCAGCAATATTGGCAGAATGATGATACTGTTGGCAGAAATACATAATTAATAGGCAAATAGAGCAATTTCTGGGAAAGTGAATGCCTTGTGGAAAATATTTTTCAAGAATACATGGAAGTTGAATCATAAATGAAAATTGAAAAAAGAAACAAACCACCCTGCAAGATGTTGTAAAGTACTGACAAGAAATGAATACCCTAGCACAGACCAATCTGGAATAAAAAGCAAACAAAATGGAGACACAGGACCTAACATTGTGTTCACAAGCTCAGACTTTGGAGTCACAGATCTGAGTTTGATCATTACCACCAACACATCACTAGTGTGATACTAAATGTGTAACAACCTCCCTGGCTTTACAACAGGTACTCAGTATCTAAATATAGAAACATAAACAAGTATTAAAAGAGACGATAAATGCAAAATGATTATTGTCATGCCTAAAACAGTAAGTTCTTAGTATAAGGTAGTGTTTATGTTGTACCCTAGTGATATGTTTTGTGTATTTTTGCTTGTATAACATAAGAGCCTATTTATATAATTGTTTTAACCAATCTGGGTCTTAATATTTAAAATTAAGTTTTCAGAGTTAAAAACAATCTGCAGAAACAATCCTTATTTCTCTTTGATTCTCTTTCATATAATTCAAAAGTCTTAAAAGCTGAAATCCAGAAATTTCACTAATTGCTTTATCTGTGTCGTCCCAGTTTGTAAGAGAGTATATAAAAGGGACCAACAAAATATATGGTGAATGTTTACATTTATTACAACAAAAGACACATTGCTATTAATCCTCCTCAAAATACTGTGCTTGCTTTAAACACACAACCCATTGTTCTTGCCACTTTCTGAAGTAGTTCTGGAAGTCCTCTTTCAAGAATGTGATTATGAGGCATGATTTTTTAAAAATACAGTTAATTTATTTACACTAGGTTGCATTGTATATATTGAGAGAATTAATTATTTGGGAAGCACCAGTGGAGGAGAGGGAAAGCTATGTGGTTTGCCACAAGATTACGGTCATCATGTAGCTGTACCAGTGGAGAGATAGGCAAGGTGTGTGCATGTTTAAATGTTGTCCCATTAACGTCAAATCAATGATCATTAAATGTGGTGCTCAGAAGAATCACCCAGATAATTTGTTTAAAAATGAAGATGCCCAGGGCTAAAGATGTAGTTCAGTGGTAGAATGCATGACCTGGGTTCAATCTCCAGCATTACAGAAATAAATAAATAATAAACAAACAAACAAACAAATAAATATGAAGGGCCGGGGATTTAGCTCAGTGGCACCATGCCTGCCTTATAAGCGCAAGGTCCTGAGTTTGATCCTTGGTACTGAAAAATAAATAAATAAATAATGAAGACACCTGAACGCTGGTCTAGAGATAAATGAAGGGCAGGGCCCACTAAGCAGTTTTAAAAGGCACTCAGATGATCTCAATTAGACAGTGCATGGACCACCTTGAGAAACATTATGTCAGAGCAGGGAAGGTAAGTACTACCTTACTCAGCTGCCTGTTTCCATACCCAGGGATCCCTCAAGTTAACATCATCAATCACCATCCACATGTGGATGTGGATGGTGATGATTTTATGGCTTGGCAAGGTTAATTTAGAGAGCCTACTTGCTGAGGCAAGTGAGTGCCCACCCACAATCTCCCATGCAGAATCAACACCTCAACACCACCTGTGATTCAAGGATTTTTTTTTTTTGTCATTTTGGCCATTTGGACACCAAGATATACAGTAGGTATAGGACTGCCAACTAAATCGCCAATAGAGCAGTGAGCTTTTATTCAGTAATTGCCATTTTTTTTGCTTTCACAATATGTTATCATTTTTAGAGATGTTTTTTTCCTGAGAGGAGATATTGTCTCTTAATTCCCTTTATAAAAATTAGTTATTATATGTGAAATATTTTTCTCATTACCAAAACACCCTAAAAATTACACTGGCTTCATCTGAATAGAAGGTGTGGTAGGAAGATTATATTTGTCTTCATAAACAAAAGGCAGGACAGTGAAACTACTGGTGATTTTTAATTGTTAATATCTGTGAATTATTGCCATTCTTATTGTTTCTGTAGTGCTGCTGGCATTTTTTAAAGCGCCAAAATTAATTAACTATCATTTCTGATTCTGGATAAAAACAAGTGAAATACAGATTATTTTCATTTACACACAAATTATTCTAGAGATATTTTCAATTCTTATTCTGAGTGCTATGTTTAAAAACATTCATCCAGAGTAGAACAGACAGTGAGCACAAAAATGCATCATGCTGACTCAAATCAGTGGTAGTATTTGAACCAAGAGAGCTTGTTTTTTTGTTTTGTTTTTTTCTTTTTGTACCGGGGGTTGAACTCAGGTCCTTGTGCTTGCGAGGCAAGCAGCGGAACCACTGGGCTAAATCCCCAGCCTGAACCAAGAGAGATTGTAAGTAAAACATGGGACTGGAACACAACAGAAATGCTTAAAGGGTGTTGTCAAAATACAATCATGCTTATTTCAAAGTGCCACTCTGGGAGAGGTATTATGTAGTGTCATGAGTAACAAATAATGAGGTGAAACAAAATAGGAAAATGTAAGGAGCCTTATCCGATTTCCTAGCAGTGAAATTTATTTAATAGTAAGGTATATTAAAAATCCATATCAAATTAAGCATTGAAAAGCAACCTAGACAATAATGCATTATAAAATGTACAGTGAAATCTTTCCTGGACAACAGGAAAATGAAAGACTACCGAAATTGAATACACTCTTGGTGTTCAGCATCCAAGGACCTAATATTTCTGAAGGAATTATCTCTTCCCATAAATGCTTCAGTTCAGGAGACAGTTAAACTAAAAAACATGCAAAAATTACCCATTAAATTATTATGATATATCGTGAAGATGGATGTGACAGAAAGTGTCTAATTTATTTAGGCTGGTAGGCAGCCCGTAGTGAATCTCTGGGTCTTGGCACTATTAGACCCTACCTCATTTCTCTCTGACTTCTTTCCCTAGCTTTCCATAGTTTGGTGCACAAGCTGTGTCAGACTTGTCTTGGTTCTTGGACAACAGACTGCCCTTCCATTCTTCCCTTTGCTCTCAATCTGTAGGGACATTAAGCCCATTATCAGTCTGTGGCACTAGAGATTCACATGTGGCTTCCTGATTCAAATACTGAGATCTCAGCTCGTTATTTCTTATTGCCATAAGTAGACAGCTGTGCCTGTGTATATCTTATGTCCAAGTCCACAATAATGCTGGCACTACCTGCTGGCCTTGTAATTATGGAATAAGGCACTAAAAATGGAGCATTTCCTCCAATGTCTCCCAAGGCCCTCCTTAAAAGACAGTGTACTGTTTCTTACAGGACATCTTCTAACTACAAAAGTGAGGTTCTATTAGTTTGCATTTGCAAGCATGTAGGCTCAAGCTTGTCCAGATGGATAAGACACAGTGGTCCTTGGTTTTAGACACATTTGCCCAATCCCTTCATTGAAATCTTTTTCAGATTTGGATGCTTTTTACTATTTAAGTATATCTTCTCTTTATAATTTCATTTCTGCTATAAACTTATCTGGCTACTGGAGAAACACTGGCTTTACAAAATGCTTTAGGTTCTATCATTACCCCAGGTACATTTTGCTCAAGATCTTTTATATCTTCATGTAAGCATACCATATGGCTCCATTCTTTCAAGACTCTGATCAGTTCTAACTTCAGCTCATCCCTTTTCCAGATTCTGCTTTCAATATGTTGCATTTTTCTTATTTGGAGACACAGAACACATCTGTTTTTCACTGATACCCAATCTCTCTTGGCTATGTAGAGTGTGACTGTCAAATTAGCATATAGCTTACAACACACAGAAGTTTCCAAAGAGTATGAGATAATACAATATGTCATATGCAAATGGAGAGTAGATGGGAGGAAAGAATTTCTCAAATAAACTAATTTACCTTAGGTCTAAAAATTCTGCTATGAACCTGAGCTTAATATAATTTGGGTTTGTCTAAAGTGTAGGGGTTCAAGGAGAAAAAATACAAATGATCATTTACTAGACTGGTAAAATCAAACAGAATGCTAAGATACAGGACTGGCAGAAAAGAGGGGAAATGAGTGCTTCCCTATATGAATGATGGAAATACAAAGCGGTATATTTTTAGAGAAAGTAATTTGGCAATATCTACTGCAATGTAAAGGGCTTATAACTTTGACCTAACAACCCTACTTTAACAAATTCGATTATCTTATCTATGTTAAGAACTGGGAGACTGGACGTATAGCTCAATGGTAGAGTGCTAGCATGAGGCACTAGGTTCATTTCTCAGCACTGAAAAAAGAAGAATAAAACAAGAACTAGGAAAAACCATATTGAGCAATACACAGAGATACAGGCCTTCAGGTAACAAATTTTCAGTAAGAAAATGGACAAATTAATCAAGTTATTAAGACTGATGTTACTAAATTACTACTGTGATGTATGTTATAAAGAAAAGTGCCTGACGCAAGTATGTGAGGAATCTGATTATATTTGCAGGATCAAGAAAGAGCTCTTTGAGAAAGTGACATCAAAGAATGGAGAGGAATAACTTGGATAAAAAGGAGTGAAGTCATTCTACACAGGAAAAACAGCATATACTAGCTTTTCCTTGATCTGTTAATTTCTCATCATATCGACCACTGGTACAACGGACCAAGCTTATTCCTATGTTAGAGTATTTGCATTCCCTGCTTCTTTGCTGAATGCTCCTCCCCACAGTCTCCACATAGTTGTTTACCTTTTCATAAATCCCAATTATATTAAATTTCATCACTCTGCCCATCCAATAGGGAAGTTTTGTATCAGTTTTATATCAGCTTTAATTCATTCTCAGCATATCGGTTAACAATGATAAATAGCTGATATTCATCTTGCTTCTTTTTTGTGCTCTTGTTTTTTGTATGCTTTTCCCACTCCATCCTACTTAGATGTAAGATCCATTTGCAGCAAAAACCATGCCTGCCTTTTCACTGATATAACTGGAGCCTCCAAGTAAATAACAACATTCTGCACATAGAAGGCTCATGGGGAAATGAAAAGAAGACTCTAGTGTTTAATTCCTATTAGTTATTTAACCAAATGTTAAGGAAAATAAAGTTAGTTATATTTTTATTAGTGATAATTAAGAAAATAAATGGTCCTCCAAAGACCCTTCAAATACTTCTGTCTGCAACCATGCCTTGTTTGCTGGATTCTATATGTTTTATAGTTGGTCGTCATTGATGACTTAGGTCATGGATACAATAGAAACACCAAATTGATTTTTTTCTGGAAGAAAAACCTAGAGCATTCTCCATGTTCATGTTAATTCAGGAGAGTCAAATGACAGAATTCTGACCTGCATATCCATAGAATATCTGAATTCTAGCCTCAGATTTACCACTGATAATTCCAACTCTTCTACCTTTCATAAAGTAGATTGTGATTCAGTAAGTATAGAGTGGGGCCGGAGGTTGTGCATATCCAACAGTGTTGTCTGGTAATGAAGCTGGTCTTCAAACCACCCGTGAAACAGCAAGGCCTTAGGGCATCTAACTCACATGTATTTAACAGCAGTTAAACTTACTATATAGGGCACATGTGTACGTAATAAGTGAGAAAATATTTGGAAAGTAAAGAATTATGTAAATAGAAAATTTTACTGCTTAAGATACTAGTCCATCTCCTTTGAAGCAAATTTAATGTGAAGATCTAATCTTGAAATGTATATCAAATATGAAATAATTCACTTACTGATTTTTTGTTATGTGAGATATCAAGATGGTATTTAATTATTGATACTCCTAATGATTTTAAGGTGACTGGACATTTAAAAATTACATTTATATATGATTTTTCTCAAGAACAAATGTTACAGAAAGCTCTATAAGCCAGTAATTTATAGTTGCTGTCAGATTGTACTTAATGCCTAGATGATCATTCATTCTCTCTCTATCTGGTTTAAATTTCAAACTGAATTTAAAGAATTAATTTCACAATTTTCCCCTTGAGTGGCTGAGTGACAACTGCAGCCCTGTGTGTAAGTAGAAAGCACACATTTATGACTGAACCAAGATAATTAACATGACCAAGGACAATGTAGCACACTAAAAATGATAAAGTTTATTATTTTACAAAGGCAAATGTAATAATTTGCAAAGGCAATATCTTTTTTGCCAGTTGAAATTTTCTTTATATTATTTTTAAACCTGTACTTAGTCCAAACCAGAATTTTATTTAGAGAGGTTCAAAACAAGTCAGTCTGAATTAGTAGACCATACAAAGCAAAAAAATTTAGGTTGTTGAAGAAACTAAGAGAGCACTCGTGTGTGTGTGTGTGTGTGTGTGTGTGTGTGTGTGTGTACTGGTTCTGCCAAGTTCTTTAAGTTTCAATTGAGCCAGTGATTTAAGAATGGAAGCAGTAAAGAGATCATTTAGGCTAGTAAGCAAAGAAACTGGATAAAACTATAGATTGTCTTGGATATTGAGAACCAGGAGCTGGCATGAAGCATTTATTAAACTACATATAAAATTATACCATTAGCTTAAGTGATTTTGCAATTTGGCTGTTGGACAGAAAAATAAAAAATAAAGTTAAAATTGTTATTATATACTCAGTTGTGTTTTCTACAGTTGTGATTTAAAGGAAAAAAGATCTATCTATCTATCTTTTATACTCTAATTGACCTGCATAGCAATTGCTTGGTAATTTTATCCTACTGCTCTTCTGTAATTGATCAGTTGAAATCATTTCATAAAAGGTCTTTCCTCTGCCTGGTTAATAGCTCTTTGTTTATATGACTGAATGTGGCACTGACTATAAAAACTTATGTCAGGTCTGGTGATCCCGCCCTTCAGCATAGAACAGTGGAGGTGCCCAGTTACACAGGCACCAACATAGGCCTCCCGTCTCCTGGCAAACAAAAGAAAGAGGGCTTCTCTGAGGCTCCTAGATGAAAATTAAAGACCACTGAAGAAAATCTATGCAATAAAGGCACACCAGACCACCATAGTTGGTAAGGTGGAGGGATCAGCACCTCCCATTGAAACCTGGACTATCTTCAGGGGAAGGGCGGCCGGAATAGAACCTTGCAGAGTTCAACCCAGCAGGTCAGAGATCTCAACTTGGCCCTTGCAGCCAGAAATCAGCCTGCACTTCAGGGTATATCTGCTGGCTTGCTGAGACTAATTAACTTAGGCCTGCATACTCCGGCCCACACTGTCTATTGTGTCACCAGAGGCATACCCTAAAGAAAGCCCTTTATTTTTATTTTCAAAGTAATGTTTTTCTCTTATCTTTAATCATTTAAAAATTTTTTATCTTTTTTCTCTTCTCAAAATTTTTTCCTTTTTTCTCTTTTTTCTTTCTTTCTCTCTCAATCTCTCTCTCCCTTTTTATTCCTGTTCTTGTCTTAATTCAAATTTCTTTTTTTCTTTCTTTTTCTTTTGTTCCCTTTTTCTTTCTCTCAATTGTCATTAGTTTTAAAAGAAAGTGATTGCAGTTTCTAGTCTATTGCTGTTAGTTTGTTCTGTTCTTGTGTATGGTATTTTGTTCTGTCTTCTCCTCTTCTCTTCAACAGTTTTCTAGAGTTTACATGACTTTCCTGTGTCCTCTGGCTCACTCCTAACCTTTCCTTATCCTATCTATCCCCCCCCAACTCCTTCCAAGTCCCTATCCTAAAGGTTAAAATTGTTATATTGAAGAGTTTATTCACTATAAACATATTTTGGGCTGGTCTTCAATTTTGCTTTAATTCATACAGTTAAAAGTGATAGATTAATGACTACCAAAAATTGACATTTTCTAAACTGTGCTTGGTACTATTATTGTTGCTGATTGTATCACTTGGGCTAAGGTGTTATGATTGATCTAATCAGTTGTCCCTCCTGGTGTTATGATTTTTTGTTTTGTTTTGTTTTGTTTTTGGTACCAGGGATAGAACTCGGGTCTTTGCGCTTGCAAGGCAGGCCACCAAACCCCTGAGCTAAATCCCCGGCCCACTCCTGGTGTTATGAAACTGAGCATGTCTCAGAGTAATTAGAAAGTCAAAATAATTAGAAAGTCAAAATCTAAAGACCAGCTATATCTGGAAGATCGAAGCATTAACCCAGGAATTAAACCAAGGACAGTACCAACAACAAAATAGAAATGAAAAGACATTTGAGCAAGGCCCAAACACAGACTTCCAGCTCACCAAAGGTAAATTCTGGGGAAAAAGAGGTGGAAAAGTGGGACAATTGACCACCTGGATACCCTGAACTGAGAGCACAGGAAGTAACAAAGCAGATGAATGAGGCCCTACAAAAAAATTCAAAACAGAAATCTAGACACAAGCCATAATCCACCTCAGTAAAAGTAACAGTTTGAGAATGAACAAAAGTGTAATTAATGCTCACTGCTAGTTAGCATAGTGTCTGGAAGATAGCATGCACTCAATAAATATTCATTTTGCAGTGAATGAATAATAAGACAAGATATCTTGTAACATGGTTTCTTTTTAGAAAGCCATCTTTCCGATATTTTAATTTTTCTCTCCTTCTAGATACAAGGGAACCAGAAAGAAGTACTAAAATCCTAGAAGTTAGAAGGGCAAGGAATGTTGAATAACAAGTAGTGTAACTGCCTTGTTTTATAGCTGAGGAAGCTGAAGCCCACAGATGTGACTTGCCTTAATTAGATAACATAGCCAGTTAATCTCATCAGAGATTAAAATCAGTCCCCAGATTTCCAGCACTCTTTTTTCTATTCCTCATTGCTTGAGCCATGACCCCAGGACTCTTGGAAGGGTGGAGCCTGGTGTAGGAGGAAAGAGTTGACTAGACTAGAGCCCTAATAAAGTTAGTTTACTCTTGTGGTTCAGGACTCAGGCCATATTTGGGTGTGGAGGGGACACAGCTGTTCTAAGAAGAGGAAAAGCAAAGTGGGTGGTAAATAAATTATCAAAAGTTTAAAATGCAAATATCCCAAAGCTGGATCCAATTCTATTCCCAGGAGGCAAATAGCTACAATTATAACCCTTTTTCATAAGGGAGGTTATTTAGCTTGAAAGGAGAAAGATGGAGATAGGTCCCCTTTAGAGCGAAGGAAAACAAATACATGCACCCCCTCACATAATTTATTAAAAGTATGTGGAATTCGATAGAATTTTATAATCAAGGTCTATTTCAGAGAAAAATCTTACTAATGGTAGTATTTACACTTACATTTTGCAGTAACACGATTTGCTTGTAGAGGTAAATTCTTTTTGATTCCCTGTAAAGATAACCACTTTAGCATTTCAGCTTTTTAAAAAATCCATCATAAAGAGGCTTTCCGATAAGATAAATTGGTAGCAAGAGATTAAAGTTATCATTAAAGGAATACTAGAGAATTTATCCTCTTTTTGATGCAAAAGTGAAAGAGAAGATTGAGATTTTAAACTGTGTGTGTGTGTGTGTGTGTGTGTGTGTGTGTGTGTGTGTGTGTGTGTGTGTGTGTGTGCGCCAGGGACTGTAATACTAAGAACTGGATTACAGCCAAAGGCTTTGGTTTAGAGAAGGCCAGTGTGAGCCAGAGCATGCTCTCAATATTGGTGTGAGGTTTGAAGTGGAGCAGATCAGCCTATTTGATGCCCCAGAGCAGAAAGAAACAATAGCTCTCTGATAATTAGGATAGTAATCCCAGCAGGGGAGACTTCATCTTTGTTCCATGCAGACAGAAGTGTCACGGGGCTATGGCTTCATCTTTCGAGGATTTTAACTTTGAGGAATCATGATATCTTTGTTAAAAGCAGACTTTACATGCTTACTGAGCAAACTCTTCCATAAACAGACATTATAGAAGGTGAAATTCTAGGACTTGATCACTCTTCAAGATATCTTGTAAACCACAGCAATAAGTACACTGCAAAATCACTGAGAAGAATGCATGTATTTCAGTATACTTTTGTGTGTTTAATTCTTTTGTCTGTCTCTTTTTAAAATATTTTTACTTCTCTTTTTATGTACTGTCAACTGATTCTACTTCCTATTTTCCAAAACCCTTTCTTCCTCTCCCAAATACGAATATACTTTCCAGGCTCTGTCTTTTAAATGTATATACAGCATTCTCTGTCTTGGCATTTCTAGCATTAAAATAAAAACAGAAGCCAATTTTCTACTGTCAGAATTCTTTTTTTTTTTTTCTTAATGCCATTCATACTCCTAAGGCATAAATTTGATTCTTCCCTAGACTCAGTGTCCTTCATTTTTTTCTTTTTTCCTATTTTTACAGCGCTATCTCAGCAACCATATGTATTGTTTTTTTTTTTGTTTGTTTGTTTCTGGTACTGAGGATCGAACTCGGGACCTTGCGCTTGCGAGGCAGGCGGCGGAACCACTGAGCTAAATCCCCAGCCTGCAACCATATTTATTGATGTGACTCATTTGATTTCTTCTTTTCTTAGTTTAACAGAACTTATTTATTTATTATTTTATTAGTACGGGTTCACTGTGCGTAATGTTTATATGCCTTGTGTGGAGCTGGTACATGTACATAAGACATCTTCATCCTTTTTTCATCCACTTTCCTTCCCCTCCCTCTATCTCTTGATCCTCTTCCTGCTTGAAAAACATCTATCTTCCTGTTTCCTATTATCATCTTTTATTTTGTTCTTTATTTACAGTTTGGGTTTGTCATATAAGAAAAGCCATATGGTACTTAAGAAAGCATGTGATACTTGTGCGTCTGATTTATTTCACTTAACACGATGGTCTCATTGTGTACCCTTTTTCCTACAAATGACTCAGGTTTAGCTTTATGGCAGAGTAGTGCTCCATTGTAATACCACATTTTGTTTATTCATTCATCTATTGATGGACATATAGGCTGCATAATATTATGAATTATGCTTCTATAAACATGGTGTTCATGTACCACTGTAATATGATTTTCTTCCCTTTTTATTGATAGTAAAATGGGCCCATTTCCTTTTTATTGATAAAAATAAACCATTTTTACTATTGGCAATTCTTTTGACAGTAATTATAAAACTCAATTTGCAATTATTGACCCATACTCCTAAATTAGTGGTGTTACTTGAATTAACCCACTTCTAACATTTAGTTTACCTATTTTTTTGCAAAAGTAGCTCTTGCACAGAGCCAGGTCTCTTCGCTCCACAGGTAGCAGGACCTAACAGAACACACGGTATCTCTGCAGTTATTCACGTCGAGACCTTACTCATTCCAGTCTCCTTGGTACTTCGGCTGGGCTAAATTCTCTATTGCAGATGCCTTTCTGACTCATAGTAAACAAAACATTGTTGAGTGGGAAAATGCCATGACAGCAAAAACAATGATAGTGAAAAATACTAGAAAAGCAGCTTCTTATAGGAAGCAAGTTGAGGAAACAATGAACAGTAAATGACAAACATGAGAAACTCTCTGCATTTATTGAGAGAGGCTGGTATGTTCTGTGCATGCCTTGCATTTAGGCATACGTTTTTGAAGAAGCCCTTAATGTGCTCAGGGGAACAATTTTTTTTTTCAACCAGAAACTTTAGCTACTAGATTCTTATGAAGAATGATTAAAAATGCTACCGACTTGTAGAAAACTTTTTTGTTGTAAGACACCAAATTACTCTAATATATACAGACAAGCATAGGTTGCAAAGAGAAAAACTGAAAAGCCTAAAGAAACAATTTGAGTTGACAAAAGCAAGCAATGGTCAAAGATGAATCTGAAATCTAACTTATTTCAGAGAGTTGACAATTATTTTGTAAACACAGAAAGTATAGACTGCCT
The DNA here is from genome assembly GCF_012274545.1 of Fukomys damarensis. Taxonomy (NCBI): domain Eukaryota; kingdom Metazoa; phylum Chordata; class Mammalia; order Rodentia; family Bathyergidae; genus Fukomys; species Fukomys damarensis. The sequence goes on along the minus strand of NW_022900941.1, from coordinate 33,311,360 downwards.
AGGGAAGGTGTGATACGTAGGGGAAGAACAAAAAGGGAAAAGAAAAAAATGTGAGAGAATGAAAAGATGAAAATAAAGTGTTTGTAGATGGGGAGGGGAGGAGGGGGTGAAGGGAGGGCAGAGGTAAGGGGAAAAAAATGAGAATCAAGACTTGCCATGTAAAGGTACATGATCCCAACAATGAATGTAACTGTACTGTATCCCTAAATGTACCAATAAACTCAATTAAAAAAAAAAAAAAAAAAAAAAAGAAAGTATAGACTGCCAATAAAATGTTCTATTTTCCACAGATTATCCTAATAATCAAGGCACATAAAACCAATTGGCTAGACACAGATTCTGAACATGTGTATATAATTAGACTAGGATGATTAATTCTGTGTGTCATCTTAAAAAGTGTCTCTAGAAGGCTGAGCGAAGCAGAAGAATCACAAGTTTGAGGCCAGCCTGGCTGAGTTGCAAGACTTTGTCTCAACAAGCACAACAAAACTAAAAACAAAACAAAGCAAAGAGGACATCTGGATGGCTGACAAGACATTCCCAGGTATGGCTGAATTTGAATTCATACACTAATACCTGCCCTTCCCTAGGTGGCCAGGCATCATCCAAACCATTGAGGACCTTCCAGATTACAGAGAGCTGATTGTGGGGCTTTTTGGCCTTTGTAATTCCATAAGCCAATTTTTATAATGTGTGTGTGATACGTATATATACATATGTATGCACATTACATAAATACACAATATTTATACACAATTCATACATATATGAGATATATGTAGTCTCCTATTGATTCTGTTTCTCTGGAAAACTGATAAATACAGAAGCCAGTGATTATATATACAAAATATATGCAAATATATATATATATAATATATAATGCAATATATACAAAAATCATCATATTCCATAACTATTCTGTGACTAAAAATTTTCTTTAAAAGATTACATATGGCATAATTATATTAAAAAGATATTAAAGTTTACAAATCCCATGACTTTATTTATATTTAAAAAGTATAAGATTTATTTATATTTTTAAAAGTAAATATACCAAACTGGCTGCCTAATCATTGTTAAAATATTATTTTATGCAAAATGTCACACAGTTTGTTAAAGCCAAGGGAATCTCTTTTCTTTTAAAACTTCTTTAACTTTTAAGTTGAAAAGTCTCTCAATTACAGTGCCAGCAAAAGTATAATGAAAATGACAACATTATATAGATTACTCGAAAAGGCTAATAGTGGAAAAGAACTGAAATTTAAGATACTACTTACAGAGAAGAGAAAGAGACATGTCATTATGTAAATATATAACAAAATAATCTTTCCTTAATTAACATAAATTGCAGACTGAGTAAATTACTAATTCAGTGTAAATGAGCTGGCTGTATAATTAGTTACTTGACATTCAGTTATTTTGCACATGTTTAATTCCATTTTACTTTTGCTTAAGAAGACAATAATATTTTTAAGTAAATCCTTTAGGAAACAATTGCCTTCTTAAAAATAACAATGAAAAGGTAAAATAACCATAAATGAAAGATGGAATGCCAAATAGGTATGGTTATGTAAGATTTTGATTACCTGAAATAAGTTCATGTCTTCTGAAATATATATTTTCATTAAAATATCTTTGCTTAATCAAATTTTCACTTATTAGATAAACTCAATTTCCTTATCTTTGGCACATGATTATCTGAAAAATTATTTACTATTTTATCGTGCTTTTAATGGTTACCTTAATTACTGTAGCATGCATTTGTAAGACTTCAAAATTTAATGTTTACTGCTACTTTTGCCTTCTTTCCAGAAAATTTAGAATCTTAGAAATCTTTAATATTTATCTCCCTAACTCATATACTATTGTTCCATATTTTTTCCATGTTTTAAAGATTGAAAATCATTACTGTACTATGTATACAGTAAATACATATTTAGATTTATTCAAGTGTTTTAATTTTATTAATATCTCCACTTATGTTTATTGTATTCTACTTAATCAATATATTTTAGGGCAGGATGTATTAGCTCAGTTGTAGAGCACTTGCCAAACAAGTGTGAGGCCTTGGGTTCAATCCTTTTCTATTACCTTTAGTGGAGATGTACAAGTGACCAGTCTGCTCAGTTTTTTTTTTTTAATCCCTTACTTCTCCTACATTATTTAAAAATGCTTTCAGGAACCCTTCTCCATTGTTGGGAGAGCAGACTGACGCAACCACTATGGAAGTCAATATGGAGATACCTCAAAGAGCTGGGACTAGAGGTTCCATTTGACCCAGCCTTCCCTTTCCTGGGTATCTTTCTAAAAGAATTAAAAGAATCATATCACAGTGATATATGTGCACCTATATTTATAGCAGCACAGTTTGTAACAGCTAAAACTTGGAAACAGCCCATTTTCATATCAGTTGGAGACTGGATAAAGAAGATGTGATTTTTCTATAAAATGGAATATTACTCAGCCATAAAGAATGAGAAGTTAGAGTCATTCATAGGAAAATGGATACATATTGAGGGTATACTGCTAGGTGAAATAAATAAGTCACACATGTGTAAATACCAAATAGTTTCTCTGGTGTGAAAAACTATAATAGTACATAAGATCCTAATGATATAATTGACAATGTGAAATAGGAAGAAAAGGGCTAAAGGTGTAGGGAAAGTGGGAAGGGTAGGGGAAAGGTAATAAGGGAAAAGAAAAAATATGAGAAAATGAAAAAATGGAAATAAAATGTTTGTAAATGGGGAGGAGAGGAGGGGGTGAAGGGAGGGCAGGGACAAGGGGAAAAAATGAGAACCAAGACCTGGCATGTAAAGGTACAAGATTCCAATAATGAATGTGACTGTACTAAATACCTAAAATGTACCAATAAATTCAATGAGAAAAAAAAATAAATTTAGGGTAGCCTATGTGTACAGTGCTTATGTTTATAATAGCATACAGTAATGTCTGAGACCTTCACATCCACTCACTCACTGACACTCAAAGCAACTTCAAGTCATGCAAACTCCATTCATGGTAAGTTCCCTAAACAAGTGTACCATTTTTATCTTTGGCTATATTTGTACTGTACCTTTTCTATGTTTGGACACCCAAGTACTTATGTTACATTGCCTACCGTATGGAGTGCAGTAATGTGCTGTGCAAGCCTGAGATCAAGGACCCTAGGCTGTGCCAAGAAGCCCAGGTAGGTAGTAGGCTCTATCACCTACATTTGTATTCATATATTATAGACAGCTAAGTTAGGTAGAAATATTGTAGGTGGTCAGATATGGCTGGGCTCATGACAGTCAGTGCAAAAGATAAAAACACATTACAACTGTGGTTGGAGGCTCATCAGTTAGAGGCCAGGCCTCAAGATGAAGATGAAATGACCAGGCCTACATACTTCCCTAAGGATGAGATAAGTGGTAACACCTGGTCTATTAAAGTCTAGATAGATATCAGTCAGCTGGGAAGGTGACAAAGACCCTGACCATCAGCTTCCTGAAAACTTCTTTGTTCTTTCCTGTACACTTGCTACATGACTTGCTTGCCCATTGGATCACTATTACCTAAGCAACTGTACTCATAACCTTATTGGTTGATCATAGTTGTATTGCACGTTGTATCCACATGGCTGTGCTTTGTAAAACTTTCCCTGAAAAATGGGGCCCCTAACCACACATTTGGGGCCCCTCTTTCCTCTTAGGAGCTAAAATTTCTCTTAATAAATATCTCCTACTCTAAAACTCCACTGTTCCTTAGAATACATTCTTTGATTTTGGGAAACACGAACTCGGTATACCAGACATTTAACAGGTTAAGAGTTATAATATTTCCTCTACATCAATTGGAGGTCTAACATCATTCCTATATCATGTATGCCCTGTGATGTTTGTGCCATGACAAATCACTTCAAGATACATGTCTCAGAGCACATCCTTGTTGTTAAGTGACACGTCACCATGTTGCTCCTTGAAGGCCCTAATATGCCTTTTTTTTCCTTCTGGCTGTTTCCTCTTCCTCCTCCTACTTCCCACTGATTTTTAATACCATCTACTTATATTTTCATAAATTCTACTGTGATGGGCCTTGGCGTGATTTCTTTTTAGTTTATCCTATTCAGAGTTTTTACTATTCTTGGATTTTTAAGTTATTTTTCATTAGTTCTCTTTTCTTCAAAAGAGTGTTTACCTCCTCAGCTATTGCCTCTTATTAGTCTCTTTCCTCTCCTTCTGGGACTTCAGAGATGGCTATACATTATTTTTTCACACCTTATCCTCAATAACTCATACCTTTTCTTCTACACTGTTCATTCTTTTGTCTCTTTGTGTTTCATTCTGAAAGCATTTAACAGCCTACTTCCTATCACTAAGTGTATAGGCAATCAGAAGTTAAATTTTAAAATGAACTTTAACTTCTGATTGCCTATACACTTAGTGATAGGAAGTGGGCTGTGGACCTTATTTACTTATGGTTAATTTAGCAGAATGTATCAGGGGAGCTTTAAACCAGAAAACTAAGATTTCCCTAGAGGTTTGGAAACATTGTGTAACTCTAATGACCAGGTTAAGAAACAGCTTGTCATAGATATTAACACAGAAAGACCTCCCCCTGCTAATGCTTTCAGACTTTGTTCCAAGCCAGCAATAAAACTAGCATAAAATATTGAAACTTCTGTTTTCAATATTATGGCTTGCTGTGAATAGGTCAAATTGTAAGCCTTGTCATTTTTGCTTTGAATGCAATGTAACAATGGATGTGAATCTTTCTTTGGAAATGACAGATGGTTTAACTTTGATTCATTGGTGTATGTTATAAAATAAATGTGGGACTTCAAGCTTACTTTTTATGATATATGATCCTGGTCTGATTTCTTTTTCTATTCAGCTGTATGAATTAGGTTTGGTATTTTAAAATAACATTGCAAAATGGAAACCCATTCACCTACATTTTGGAAAAAGAAATTATATAGGAGCCAAAACTTGTATAGGTGCCAAAACAAACAAACAAACAAACAAAAAAAAACAGACTTTGAGAGATTTAGAGTGTATAATTAGGACTCGTTGATCAACTAGGAAGGAATAATCAGCACCAAAGTAGTATAGTTAGAAACAATGGAGATGAGAGAGTTACTCCCTTCCACCCACTTAATGCTAGCAGCACACTATGGCCACTCCCCTGCCACAGTTCTGAGAGAGGTAGAAAATAGAACAACCAAAACCCAGGGAATCTCTAATACTATAGGTGAGAGTATAGGAGTGCTAGATTTCCTAGCCTGGGACAAGCAAAAGCATTGAGAGCCCCTGAAATGGCACAGCACCCTGTAGACAATGCCTATCAGAAACACCTAGAGATTCAGGGCAGGGACCTGGGCTGAGGTGCACATCCTTTAAATTCTGAAAGCCTGGTTATTGGGGCTGCTGTTACTGCTTCTGTGAGCTATGGCCTTTATACAGTGCTTTTGTTTCCTGTCACCCCAGCACCATTTTTCTGTCTCTGCCATATCTTTTGTCGGCATGGACTTGCCCTGAGCACAACTGCCCACGATCTTTAGTAAATGTAGCTACTTGCTACTTGCTACTGGACGGATACACATAGAAATTTGCTTGCCATACACAGAGCCTGAACTATACCTGCCTTATATGCATTAACATTCCTGGGGAATTCCAGCTAGGAGACATCAGGAGATATTAATGGAGACCAGGAAATATCAATGAACATTGGCAGTCAAACAGCCACCAGCCAGCAGCAAAGAAACCCAGCCAGAAAGGAAGGTAATCCTCACTCACTCCAGAAGATTCTCTCTCTCTCCCCGCTTTTGTTGGGTGTGTGAGACAGATTCGCAGGGTAAGCAGCTGATCTGATCGCCATTTGGAAATTACAGGACTGTGAGGCAAAAGGCTTCTGCCTTTGCTGGGGGTAGGAGGACCCCTGCGGATTAGCTGGGGTTGTATTGTGTTAATGGCTCTCACAGCATGCAGATCTGCTTTCACAGGCTATGACTCCCCATACCTCTATGGGGATCAATCTGAGCCAAAAGGAGGCAGCAGGGCTGGTGAGAGAGTGTCACTATTTGGCATAGCTACCTGTACATGGCCATAGTCAACCCAAAATTGTTCCCTTCTTTGTGGTGTGCATTTGGCAGTGTGCCCTCCACCTTAGAGACCTGAACTTGTACAGTGTCAGGGTTGCTTGTGGGTCATGCTGAGACTCTCTGTCTCTCTGTCTCTCTCTTTCTCTCTCTCTCTCCCCCTTTCCCCAATCTTTATTTTGTCCCTGCCCCTACTTCAGGCTTTTGTCTATCAGAGTATTCAAATTATTTGGCTTCTTAGTGCTGAGCAACTCAGGGAAAAAGATTTAAGATGTATAATGCTTTCTCACAAGGAACAGAAAGAAAAATTTATGCTTATTTTAAAAAGTCATTTCTTAACCACATGCTCTGGCTGAAGTGACTGGTTCTTCTTCAGGTCCTAATGCCTGCCTATAGCTGTCTCCTCCTGGGTTACTTCATCCAATGATAGTTTTTCTCTCCACTCTACTTGGTTTTGCTTTTGTTGTGACAACTGCAGCTTCAAGTTTATGCCCCATCTGAAAGGATGTGTAACCTGCATTTGCTAAATGAATTTACATAGTGCCTGACTTTTGATATTTTGTCACCAGGCACTTGCACGTTTTGTGGTTTAATCTAGTGAGATGAGGTTTTTATCTGGGCACAACTTATTTCCTGTTCTTAGACTATAAGAGGGGCTGAGAGCCACATCTGTAATTGTCCAGGTTTGGGGGTTTGGGGGGTTGTACTGGTTACCCCCTCCCTAAACAGGATTATAGGTGGTGTGTGTGTGTGTGTGTGTGTGTGTGTGTATTTTTTTAATTGGCTAAGAGGCATTCAGTCAATAAGGCATCCCAGTTCTGGACTCCGCATCTGGAATTTTTGTAGACATGGGGGAAGTTCTAAGGTACAAAAGCAAAAATGGAATGTTACCACATGGGGCTGGAGATGTCCATCCCCCAGAGGGTTCAGCTTTAGCTCAAGCTTTGATAAAAGCTGAGATCAGTTATAGGTACTCCTGAGGGTGCCCTGTCAGGTTTCCATGTGGGAACTAAGTCCAGAGAAGACTCTTAAAGATTCTATGACCTAATCCCAAGGAATTCAGTCTTACCAGATCATCATGACTGAGGGTTGAAAGACCCTCAAGAAATATCAGGAGATTACCTTTTTGGCTATAGGCTTACTGGTGCCATGCCAGTCACTTTGTAATATACCCATTTTACAAATAGCCAAGCCATTAGAATATTGCCTAGTACAAGGTCTCAGAGCCATTAATAAGGCAGTGGTACCTATTAACCTACTAGTAACAGACCTGTATACCCTTCAGCTCAGATCCCAGGAGATACTGAATGGCTCTGTCCATGATTTCAAGGATTCTTTCTTTTCTATTCCTGTGGGTCCTAACTTCAAGACTTTACCAACAGTATACTTGGACTGTCTTGTTTCAGGCTTTTAGAGATAACTTCCACCTGTTTGCACAGGCTTTAGTTCGAGACCTAAGGGATTTAAAGTTTAAAAAGGGAGACATATGATAGTATGTAGATGACTTTCTCATTTGTAACCCCACTAAGAGTTATCTGACAAAAACATTGCTAAGACTCTCAAATATCTAGCAAAAAAGAGTTACAGGGTGTACCAACTTAGGGCCTGGATTTCTCAATAAAAGATGACATTTAAGATACATTTTAACTCCAGGACAATGACAACTGTCCCTAAGGAAAACAGAGGCAATTTGCCCTCTGGGCCTTCCAGAGTCTAAACAACAGCTGAGGGTTTTCTTGGAAATTCCAGGCTTCTACTACATATGAATACCCTATTTTGGAGTAATAGTCAAACCCCTATATAAGGCAACTTGAAGATCAGAAACTAAACCCTTGAAATGGACAGTATCCACTCTAGAGGCTTTTAAAGCCTTAAAGTGGGTCCTGATACAGGCCCCAGCATTAGGAATCCCAAACCTAACTAAGGCTTTTTCTCTCTTCATGGCTGAAAAACTAGGAGTAGCCCCAGGAGTGCTAATTTAGTGTCTGGGCCCAGGAAAATTGGCTAGTTCCCTATTTTCTCAAGTGACTAGATGGAGTGGTGCAGGGTTCTGCCCTCTTAGTCCAAGAAGCCTCTAAGATAACCTTGGGACAAAAATTCTTAGTTCTAAGCCCACATCAGGTTAAGGCTCTGTTAGAACTCAAAGGACATTTGTGGATGACTGGAGAAAGGGTTACTAAATAACAGGACATTCTTATTTAAATGCCAGATGTTTTCTTCAGTCTTGCACTGTTTAAAACCCAGCCATGCTCCACCAACTAACCAACAGATAGAACATGAAACAGCTATCTAAAAACTTGACAGCCTACACCAGCTCTTACAGCTTTCAACGATATAAACAGCCCTCTGCAGCACTCATGCCATAGGTTCGCCACCACTGGCCCAAACAAACTTGCCCAGAGTATTAGCATGCTTCAAGACTAAACAGACTCACTAGCAGCAGTGGCCATACAACATCATAGGGGGACTAGATCTTCTAACCACTGAAACAGAGGGGTTGTGTTTGTCTCTAAAAGAAAAACAGAGTTTATATGTCAATTGGTCTGAAATAGTGAGAGGTACAGTACAGAAACTGGCTGACCATGCTTCTAAGATCTGCAAAGAACTATCTGAGTCATGGATGTCCTGACCCAATATCTGGAATTGAGGATTTCGGTTTACTATACTGACATGACCTTTATTAATGATTCGTGTAACCTTACTATTTAGATCTTATATGCTTAATCTTAGTCAAATTTATTTCTTCTTGTTTGATAGACATTAAATACTGATGATGGCTCTAGTCCAACATCAGAACCCACTTTCAAGTCCGTGGTTCACCACGAAATCCTCAGAGGAAGAACTCAGCTCCTTTGAACTTATAAATCAGTCAGGGCAGGGGTTCCTTGGTCTCGGAATAGATAGAGCCAATTCCCCTAATCAGCTGGAAGTAACTATAGAAAATAGAATTTCCTCCTTCAGCACCCTTTAAAGATTTTTCAGGAACCAGGGCTCCTAGGGGAAAAACAGTACAGTTAGAAACAATGGAGCTGAGGGAGTTACTTCCTTCCATCCATTTAATTCTAAACAGCACCATATGGCCACTCCTCCTACCATTGTGCTGAGAGGTAGAAAATAACAAAAACTCAGAGAATATCTGATAATCTAAGCGAAAGCACATGGGTGTTGGATCTCCTAGCCTGACTTTCGGTCACCTACACCCTACTCCCACCTCATTAAGGGTTCATAAATATGTACAACATCTCATAAATATAATTAAGATTGGAATGAGAGTCCCTGAGATGACACAGTACCCTATCAATGATTCCTGTCAGTCGGACCAAGAGATTCAGGGGAGGCTGAGGTGCATAGCCTTTAAATTCTGAAAGCCTGATTTACAGGGTCCACTATTACTGCTTCGGTGTACTACGACCTTTGGCCAGTGTTTTTGCTTTTTCTGTCATCCTGGCACTATTTTTCTATCTGTGCCATATCTTTTGTTGGCATGGATTTGCCCTGAGCACAATTGCCCATGATCTTCAATAAATGTAACTGCTTTTCATTTGCTTCCAGGTATACAGTTGACAATTCTTTTTTGGGGCGGGGTTCTGAAGTCATCCTTTTTTAAAAATTGAGTTTATTGGTACATTTTAGATACACAGTACAGTTACATTCATTATTGGGATCTTGTACCTTTACATGACAGGTCTTGGTTCTCATTTTTTCCCCATGTCCCCACCCTCCCTTTACCCCCTCCTCCCCTCCCCATTTACAAATACTTTATTTCCATTTTTTCATTTTCTCATATTTTTTTTCTTTTCCCTTATTACCTTACTTGTCATACACAAAAGCCTGGACTGTATTTGCCCATTACACAGTAACAAAAGTTCTTTTTAAAGGTCTTATGTATCATCATTGCCAGTACAATCATCACCCAGTGTTCCAAACTGTTTACTGCATTATACTGAATAATTTATATTAGGAAAAAGTTTCACCACTAATTGTGTTGATGTTTATCTGATCTTTTATATCCAGTAGTGTTTATTTTATTAAGCTGGATATGCTGGTGTTTGGTGCATATATGTTTATAACTATTATATCTATCTCTTCCTGTTGAATTGTTCCCTTAACCAATAAGTAGTGACATTCATTGCCTCTTCATCAGTTTCAGCTTGAAGTCCATTTATCTCAAAATAGAATAGCCACTACTGCCTGTTTTAGGGTTCTTCTGACATGGGATATTGTTTTTCATTCTTTGATTTGTAGTCTATGAATTTCTTTTGGATTAAATAAATGTGTTTCTTGTATATAGCATAATGTGGGATTTTTTTCTTAACAATTTTCTTTCTTTCTTTTGATACTGAGGATTAAACACAAGACCTTGTGCTTGTGAGGCAGGCACAGTGCCACTGAGCTAAATCCCTGGAATTGGGATTTTTAAAAATTAATTTTATTGGTACATTTAATGTATACAATATAATGACATTCATTGTTGGAAGTTTATACCTTTACTTAATCAATCTTTGTTCTTATTTTTCCCCATTCCCCTGCCCTCCCTTCAACCCCTCCTTTCCTATCTACAAATACTTTGTTTCCATTATTTTTTATTTTCTCATATTAATTCCATTTCCCTCTTTCCTTTCCCCTACCCCTACCATTTTACCTTCCTCTTTGTCCCTTTTCTTTCTATTTCACATTATCTATTATACCTTTTAGTCCTTATTTACACTTTCAGTTTCTCACACTAGAGAAACTATTTGGTATTTACACATGTTTCCTATTTATATCACTTAAGAGTATCACCTCAGTGTGCATCCATTTAGCCATAAATGTCTCTAATTTCTCATTTTTTATGGCTGAGTAGTATTCTGTTTCATTTTTTAAACATTTTTCTTTATCCAGTCTCCCACTGATTCCCATTTATGGGCAATTGGGCTGCTTGACAATTCTGCCACTCAGGCAATAGCAATAAAATCAGTGACAATAATAGCATCATACACAAACTGGGCATTGACATACCATAAGAATCAATAATGTACCACCTCTAAACACAGAAAAAGGATGTATAATTATAGTATAAACCAAAGACAAATCAAATATTGTCATACAGTAAATATCTACTAAATGCAACAACTATACCTCTACTAACCATGGAAAAAATTCAATAGTGGTATCATAAAATTAACTAAAGATTAATAAAGTTTAATGATTATACTAGTAAAGATAGAGTAGGGGATGGGAAAAAACAAAAATGTAAAATATGAAAAATTAATCAATGGAACATAAGGAGGAGAAAAAGTGACATAAAGGATTCTTTTAAGAAATAAAAGGAAATTAATAAAATTAGAAGGAAAAAAAAAACCCCAAACTCAAAAAAACAAAAAACCAAAACAAAGGAAAAAGAAAAAAAACTCCTCTGTTTTTGAATGAATGTTTCTTCTTAGGATCAGCAGTCTTGGAATCTAGCACATCACAGTTTTCTTCACATAGTTCTCAGCCTCTGGGTTTGTGCTTTCTCCATCCTGCTCCAGATACACCCCAGACTGTGGCAATCACCCAAGCTGAGGCATGCCCCTGCACATGCTGGTAGATGGGGAAAGCAACCAGGCCACTGGTCTCTGCTGGATGTAGACAGCAGGGTAAGGAGTTCAAGCAGTCTGCTGGACTTAATGCCAGGACTTTCAGATAGAGCAATTTCTGAAAGTCACACACACAGCACCTGGCTTCTCACCACGGAAGTTGGGCCCCCATGTGCTTCCCAGCCTGAGCTTAAACTTCTCTATACCGTGGTAAGATGACACTGGAAACTCAAAAGGGAAGTTGTTCTACAGTTATTCTGTGGCTCAGTCTTAAAATATTATCCCCTTCCCAAATCATCCCTGATTAAACCCTCTCCAATCTAGCAGGTCCTACACTGGATTTCTTCTCCAACTCTAGTCTGCCACCAGAGAATCACTTTTGGAGTAAAATCACACTAATTTTGTAGTTTATAATAGATACGTGGGCTTTCCTTGGGGCAAGTGCTGCTTGCCTTATTTCTCCCAGGAGCTGCTGATATAAGTCAGATGAAGGTGGTTAACAGTAGTATTCAAATCATCAAATCTCTATTTTTTTTCTAGTTCTGTCAATTTTTGAGAGTGGAATTTTAAAGTCACTAACTGGAATTGTGCAATACTCTATTTTTCCCTTTTAATTTTGTCAATTTCTATTTAAAATTACTTACATGCTATACTGCTTGATATTATTCATAGACTCTTATGGTTCTCTTACTTTTATTTTCAATGCATTTTCTAACTTGTTCTTCAGACTGAAATTTTTCCATTGACCTATTTCAAATCATCTGAGTCTTTATATTTTCAGTCTGCTATTTTCACTGCTATCCAGTGAAATTTCTGTTTTAAATATTAAAATTTTCACTCAATCTGATGTCATTTATGAAAAACATATTGCTAAGATCATGTTAAATGGGGAAAACCTGAAAGCTTTCGTTCTGAAATTAAGAGCAATACAGGGATGTCCACTCTCCTGCTTAACATAGTTCTCAAAACATTAGCCAGGGCAATAAAGTAACAGAAAGAAATAAAATAGGTATAGAAAAGTAAGAAGTCAAAGTATCATTTGCAAGTGACATGATCCTCTACTTACAAGACCCCAAAATTCCACTAAAAAGTCCCTGTAATCACCAAATTCATTGATGTAGCAGGATACAAAATCAACACACAAAAATCAATAGCATTATATATAATTAAAAAAGTCATTGAGAAAGAAATTAGGAAAATGATATCATTAACAGTGGGGTAAAAAAAATTAAATACAGTACTTAGGAATTAACCTAATCAAGGAAGCACAAGACCTCTACAATGAAAATTACATCACGTTAAAAGGGGAGATTGAAGAGAACATCAGAAAATGGAAAAATATCCTGGTTTTGGATAGGCAGAACCACTATAGTCAAAATATCCATACTTCAAAAACTGACATATAGAATTAATGAAATCTCAATTAAAATACCAACAACATTCATCACAGATATAGAGAAAATAGTCCAAAAATTCTTATGGAACCAGGAGAGATCCAGAATAGCAAAAGCAATTCTGGGTACAATAGCAAAGCAAGAGGTATCACAATCCCACATTTAAAAGCTACAGTAATAATAATTTTCTTAAAAAGCACTGTATTGGTGCAAAAACAGAAATGTGGATCAGTGGAACAGAAACAACCAAGGCACATTCATGTATTTGATCTTTGACAAAGGGGCCAAAAACATACACTGGAGGAAAGATAGCCTCTTTAATAAATGGTGCGAGGAAAATTGATGCAGAAAATTGAGTCTAGATCCATATATATCTTTTCTTTAATTGAGTTTATTGGTACAATCTAGGTATACAATACAGTTACATTCATTATTGGGATCCCATACCTTTACATGATAGGTTTTGATTCTCATTTTTTCCCCTTGTCCCTGCCCTCCCTTCACCCCCTCCTTCCCTCCCCATTTACAAACACTTTATTTCCATTTTTTCAATTTCTCATATTTTTTCCTCTCCCTTATTGCCTTTCCCCCACCCTTCCCACTTTCCCTACACCTCTAGCCCTTTACTTCCTATTTCACATTATTAATTATCTCATTAGGATCCTGTGTACTATTATAGTTTTTCACACCAAAGAAACTATTCGGTATTTCAGTTAAAGAAATCTCTGTATGAACATTAAAAATACGGAATCCTAAAATAAAACTAAAAAGGAAAGTAAAAGAGAAAAGGCAATGATGTAAGATTAAAATAATCCTTAATTCTGAAGATGTAAATGCTCCCTGAATATATTTAAATTGCTTCTTGCTCTTGTAGTCTTATCTTATTCTTTTTTTTCATTATTTAGAGAATAATTTATTACTTTCTGTAATCAAACACATGTAGATATGACCTTACATATTTAATACAGTGTGTTACCCCTGTACAAATGGAAAAAAAATAAAACAAAAAAATTAACATTTCTAGACCAATATGGCTGTCAATTTCTTTACAGTGCCAACTCAACACAGTAAATTGGGATAACTTTTTCCAAAGTTGACAGCACAGTTAAAGTTTCCAAAAATTCAAATTATATATATATAGATAGATAGATTTATATAAAAAGACCAATAATAGCAGTATGTTATGCATCAATAGCAGCAACAGCTTTTCCAGGTTCTGCAGTCATCTGAACAAAATTATAGACATTGAGCACATTCCATTAAAAAAAACAAAAACAAAAAAAACAAAGAAAAGAATAATATCCAGAAAATAGCAAAGTTCTCTTGCTGTTGTGGTACCTGGCACCATTTTTTTTAATTAGCATCTTAATCATCATCTGGAAAGAGAACATTCTAGAGTAGTATCATTAAAATTAGCTCTGATAAAGCACGGTCACTCCTACGTATCATAAAGCAGGTACAAGATATTTTACATTCACATAGGTATGATACAGTATGGACCTACATCAGTAATACTAGAATCAGTTTTTGTTTGAAATTTGCTTTGTCTGCAAATAAGATTGCTACCCCTGCTTTTTTCTGGGCTCCTGTCGCATGAAGAAGTGTTTTCCATCCTTTCAGTCTATGGGCTTCTTTTTGCACTAGGTGTGTTTCTTGTATACAACATATTGTTGGGTTTTGCTTCTTATTCCATTTTGACAGTCTATTTCTCTTGATTGTTGAGTTGAGGCCATTGACATTGCTGGTTATAACTGATATGTACTGACTTATTATGGGCATGTTATTGGCCTTTTGTTGACTCTTTTTACTTTTTCACCTTCTCCTTTTAGTTTCTTGCCTTGCTTATTTGATTTGCTCTGTTGGGCATCATGGTGTTGTTGCCTTCATTGTCTTTTTCTAGGATCTTATTTAGAATTGCTTGTATTGCTGGTTTGGTATTCATGTAGTTTCTCAGGTGTTCTTTGTCATGGAAGTGTCTTATTTCCCCATCCATTTTGAGAGTTTTGCACAATACACCAGTCTAGGTTGGAGGTTGTTCTCTTTTAGTACTTGAAATATCTCGCTCCAGGCTCTCCTTGCCCTAAGGGTTTGTGTCGAAAAGTCTGCTGTGATTCTGATGGGTTTTCCTTTGCATATGATTTGTTTCTTTTCTCTTACTGCTTGTGGTATTTTATTCTTCTGTTGAGTTTCTGGGATCTTGATTATTATATGTCTAGGTGTAGATTTTTTTTTTTTTATTGTGGCTAGTTGGGGTCCTATATGCCTCAGTTATCTGAATGTCATATTCTTCCCTTCTGTTTGGGAAGTTTTCTGTCATTAATTCTGTGAACAGCTTTTTAAAGTCATTTGTATTTTCTCCTGCTACTTCGTGGATTCCTATCAGTCTTATGTTATTCTTCTCTGCATCATCTAGGAGTTGTTGGATCGATTTCTCATGATCTCTTACTGTTTTTAAGAGATCTCTCTTTTCACAGTCACTGACTGGAATTTTATCTTCTATATCTGAGAGTCTATCTTCGTATTCTTTTATTCTTTTGCATACACTTTCAATAGAGTGTTTAATCTCCTGGATATCTGTTTGACTCTGTTTTATGGATTCCATTTCTTTCTTATGTTGGGCGTTTATTTTTCCATTTATTTCTTATGCTAGGCCTTCATGGCTTCTATCGTGGTCCTGAGCTCATCTATTTTTTTGTCAGTTTCTGCTCTAGAGTCTCAAATCACGACTTTCATTTTGCTCACCATCTCTATGGTTAACTGGGAAATTATTTCTGTTTTGAATTTTTCTAGAGCCTGATTGATCTGTTTTGTTAATTCCTGTGCTTTGAGTTCAGGGTATCCTGGTGGTTCACTATTGGCCTTTTCATCCTCATTTGCCCTACTGTTTGCCATTGATGAACTGGAAGTCTGTCTTTGTGTCTTGCTTAAGTGTTTTCTCATTTTTTATTTTTGTTGTCCGGCTGTCCTTGGTTTAATCTCTGGGTTATTACCCAAATCTTCCTGATATAGTTCCGCCCTATCTGCTGTGTCTCTAACGACCCACAGACTTTCTCATCTTCATAACATCAGAGAAAACAGCTCATTGAATCAACCACAATCCTTTATCCCAACTGATACACTCAGCAACAATTATGATCAAGCACTACTTGGAAACTGACCACCTCTGGTAGTCACTAGTCTATCAACCTTAAACCATGTGAATTAAATTGAAATCAAGAAGCAGTCTTGAACATGTTTGCAGTGAACAAACTTTTTGATATAGTATATTTACCATTTAATGGCTCAGACAGAGCTAG
Source organism: Fukomys damarensis (assembly GCF_012274545.1). Taxonomy (NCBI): domain Eukaryota; kingdom Metazoa; phylum Chordata; class Mammalia; order Rodentia; family Bathyergidae; genus Fukomys; species Fukomys damarensis. The sequence continues at coordinate 33,295,033 of NW_022900941.1, read as the reverse complement.
GATGCAAGACCCCTGATCTCAGTTATCTGATGGCTGAACCCCATGATGCAGACTGACCTCGGGCTGCAAGGCCTGATTAAGTTCCCCAACCTACTGAACGGTTGAACTCCACACCATTCTACTAAAGGTTTCCCATGCCCTTTCTTTAAAGATGTTCAAAGTTGGGAACTCAGAAATATACTCTTTATGATAACCTCTGCCTATGCAGAGTGGGTCCAAAGACTCGCACAATCAGGAGGTCTAAGACTGCATGCAGGGGGTTGGGGGGTAAAGGGGAGTTATGGGAATTCAGGGGCACCCATGGGGCTACCTTCCTGGTGCTGGAGTGATGGTGGCTCAGGGTGGGAGAAGGTGTGGCTCCTAGATCCATATATATCACCATGTAGTACGAAACTTAAAATGGATCAAAGATCTAAATGTTAAACAGAAACATTTAATCCACTGGCAGATAAAATAGGTAAAACTCTTGAAGTTATGGGTGTAGGTGAGAACTTTCTGAACAGAATCTCAGTGGCACAAGATGCAATACCATGAATCAATAAATAGAATCATATCAAATTAGAAAGCTTCTGCTCAGAAGAAGAGACAAATTACAGAATGGGAAAAGGTTTTGCCAGCTATTTCTTGGACAAAGGACTGACATCTAGAATATACAAAGAACTCAAAAGAAACTAGACTCCCTCCCATGAAAGACACAATTTTAAAAAATGGGCAGCTGAAATGAACAAGTACACATGGCCAATAAATACATGAAAACATGTTCAACATCTTTGGCCATTAGAGAAACACAACTTAAAACATGGAGATTCCATCTTTCCTCCAAAAGAATGACTATCATCAAGAAATCAAATAATAATGCTTGAAAAGTTGTGGGGAAAAAGCAACCCTTCTACATTGTTAGTGAGAATGTAACCATAAAACCCCTTGTGGAGATTGGTATGGTGACTCTTCAAAAATTGAAGCTACAAATTCCATTTGACTCAGTTATTTCTCTTTTCATCTCTTCCTGAAAAAGTTAAAGCCATCATATCACAATGATACATGCATACTCATGTTTATAGCACCACAATTTATAATAGCTAAATCTTGGCTATAGCCTATATGTCCATCAATAGATAAAGGGGTGAAGAAAATGTGATGTGTATATACAATGGAATACTTCTCTGACAGAAAGAAGGATAAACTTCAGGCCTTTTGTAGGTAAATGGATACATCTTGACAACATAATGTTAAATGAAGTGTTAGACACATAAGTTTCAATTGCAATAAGCCTATCCTTATCCTGTACTTCCAACCTCCAAAAATGTATGCTAAATAAGCTTCTTTCTAAGTAACCAGTTTCAGATACTTTGTGTTGCAACAGAAAATGGACTAAGACAATAGTTATAGTTTCCCTTTCCTCACTGAGCATAGTTACAAAGGCTGCTCTAAAACCTTTTTGCTGTATATCCAGTATCTGAGTTATCTAGAGTTCACTTTTGTTGGTATTTTTCTCCTTAAGAATGTGTTAAACTTTCCTAATTCATCAAATGTCAAAAATTTGGGTTGGGCTGGGAGTGGTGGCACATGCCTGTAATCCCACCACTCAGGAGGCTGAGGCAGGAGAATTGCTGTGAGTTTGAGACCAGCCAGGGCTACATAGTGAGTTCCAGGTCAGTCTCAACTACATAGTGAGACCCTGTCTCAAAAACTAAAAACAAAAATAAAAATTGAAATTAAAAAAAATTGGTTTGTATCCTGGGTGATGTAAATATTACATTATGGATTTTATTTATTTATTTATTTATTTATTTATTTATTTATTTATTTATTTATTGGTACCAGGATCGAACTCAGGTCCTTGTGCTTTCAAGGTAGGCAGCAGAACCACTGAGCTAAATCCCCGGCCCATACATTATGGATTTTAAATTCTAGATTTTTCTCATTTTTCTTCAAAGCATCAACGGTATTTTTATTTGTTTGTTTTTCCATGATACTAATGGGTTAGACTCAAACTACAAGTTCTTTCTTGCCTGGAGTGAGTAGAGGCCCAACTCAGTTTAAAATTTTTATTTTATTTTATTTTATTTGTAATTAATTTTATTGGTATGCTTTAAATATACATAATTATCACATTCATTGTAGGCAAATTGCACCTATACATAATATATCTATATTGATTCTCTTTTGCCCAATTCCTTTCCCTCCCTTCAACCTCTCTTCCCCTCCTAAATCTTTTATTTTAGGTGATCTCCTTGTAGTCTGCCATATTATATGTGTTATTCAGAGGTCCACATTGGACAGAGTTTATACACGGGAATTTGTGGAGTGCCCTTTTTAGCCTCTTTCCTTTGTGAGATTTCTATCTCACTTTCTGGAAGACCTTGTCATCTGAAGTTCTGTCCTCTTTGCTCAGGCTTGAAAGGTGGTTGTCTTTCTTTTAAGAGTTCTAGCTTCACCCACAGTCTGCCTGTGAAGCTACACTGAAAAAACAAAAACAAACAACAACCACAAAAATGGAAATCAACCCCTGATGGTCTTGTCCACCAAATTTTAATCTCTCCAAAATGTGCTGCCATTTGTTCAGTCTCCAGAGTTCTCAGGTAACTGGTTTTTATATTTTATCTGAGGGAGTTTCAGACCATTAGGACTTTATCCTTTCATATTGAGGTAGATACTTTTCCAAATCTTATTTTAATAGGTGTTAGCTGAATAGAGATTGAAGACCTAGTGAAGACCAATGAAAGTTTACTGATGAGCATGTGAGAGAACTTTGTTCCATTACCGTGTTTTGCCACAACTGGGCTAACCTATCCACAGTCTTTTTCAGGTTGCTCCTAAAGGCAGGAAAGAGTGTGAGCAAGCTGAGGATGATTGTGTCATTAGATTCTAGATGTCTCTTGCAGCACTGTTTCTTGTAAAGCACTGATTTTCAACACGGAGAAATACTCCCTCTGAGTTGTTGTAGAATCTCCTGATTTTCATGGCCACCACAGTCATAAACAACTTTACTATATTGTAGCAACAATTTTGTAGAGCAGACATCTCTTGAATAGAACATTTTATGTGGCAGGGGACATTCACCTTAGGGATATTTCAAAAGCTTTCATAGTAGTTCTTTTCTGGAAGAATGGAAAGATAGAATGCCTGAAGGCTGTACAAGTCACTGTGGTTAATGCACAGTGGGTAACCAAGGCCCTGACGAGCACTAATAGCATATTGGAGGGTGTCTAATGATAGACAGTATAGGATGTCAGGCATATATTTAAATACCAAACTTGTCAAAACAGTGTTTTTTATTGTTTCTATATTTACTAATAAAGTGATGTCAATAAAACTTGGCAAGTCTAAAAATGTTCTAAGATCCCTAAATTAGCCTGGACTTCATGTAATGATAGTTATGGGTAGGGGATAATATTCATGATGGTAAAGCATGCTGTGCCATTTAGACTTCAATTAACAGTCTCATCTCATGTTTAAGTACATTTTAAAGCAGTAATTCTCAAATGTGCCCCAATGACATCTTCTGTGATTTTGCTAAAAAGGTATATTCCTAATCTTAGCTCTACAGTACCAAACTCAGTGTTGGCAGGGTAGGAGAGATGGGACATTTCAAATTGCATTTTTGTGAAGTTTCCCCAGGTGAGTCTACGTACATGACACAACAGCTATACAGGAATCTTTGGAGGGTATTATTCAGTTTAGAAATCATAGCATAACAAAATGAACTATCAAATTATGAAAAGACATGGTGGAAACTTAAACCCAAACTTAAAGTGAAAAATGTTAGGATGAGATCATGCTCAATTTTGCCCAAAATTAAAACTACTCTTAAAGTTTTGTTTTATTTTTGTTTTTGTTTGGGGTTTTTGTTGTTGTTGTTGTTGTTGTGGTACCGGGGATTGAACTTGAGTCCTTGCGCTTGCAAGGCAGGCCACCAAACCGCTGGGCTAAATCCCCAGTCCCTTACTTTTAAAGTTTTAAAAATCATAGTAAAATGATTTAATACATGCTGAGATTTACCTCTTATTTAATACATTCACTGTACACTTCTTTTTAAAATTTTATTGGTACAATTTAGGTATACAGTATGATCACATTCATCACTAGGAATTTGTACCTGTACATGACGTATCTTGGTTCTTGTTTTTTTCCATTCCCTTTTCCTTCCTCCTACCCCTCCACCCCTCCCTATTTATAAACGCTTTGTTTCTATTTTTTCCTTCTTTTCTCAATTTTTTCTTTCCCCCCCAACTTCCCCCTTCTCTTTGAAACTTTACTTCCTATGTCACATTATTTATACATTTTGATCTTCATTTACACTTTCAGTTTCTTACACCAGAGAGATGGGCAATTCAGTATTTACACATGTGTGCCCTGTTTATTTCACTTAAGAGTATGGCTTTGATATGCATCCATTTACCTATAAATGTACCTAGTTTATAATTCTTTATGGTTGAACAGTACTCCATTTTATTATTTAAAAATGCTTTTTTTGATCTCTCCGGCTACCTGTTCAGGTGCACCTGATGGGTCCACGACCTCCCCAATTGCATGCCACCAGATCCAGCAAGGAAGGCCCCCAGAGATCTCTCCCACTGCCTGCTCGGGCCCACCTGGCAGGTCCGCAACTTCCCCAACTGTGCACCACCAGCTCCAGCAAGGAAGGTAGCCACACAGGCAACCTTGAAACACCCCCATGACCTGACCCACCCCCACCCCATTCTCAAACCTCCTAATTGTGCCAGTACTTGGACCCACTCTGCAGAGGCATAGATGGTCATGAAGAGTATTTTTCTGAGCTCCCAACTTTGAACATCTTTAAGGAAAGGGCAGGGGAAATCTGTAATATAACTGAATGGAGTTCAACCCCGTGGGTTGGGAAACTCAATTTAGGCCTTGTGGACTGAGGTCAGTCTGAGTTGTGGGGACCTGCCATTGCTAGGTAAGATCAGGGGATTTGGTTCTGCTGCACATGGCTGTACACATGGTATAAGATGACAACAGACACATAGTCTGAAAGAGGCCCTTCAAATTCTTTTTCTTTTCCTCATTCCACCCTGCAATTTCTTTCTTTTCTCTGTCCTCTTTCTCCAACTCATTCTCTTGCTCCACCATATTATCCCTCATCTCCCTTTTTATTCCTGCTCCTGCCCTAACTCAGATTTCTTCTTTTATCATTTTTTCTTTATGTTCTTTTCTCCTGTCATTTTACCTCATGCAAGGCTCCATAGCTTCAAGGGAAGGTGAGCCCCTGTTACTGTTATGGGGATATATTCTTGTCCTTATTCCTGCACTCTGTCTATCCCCTTTGAAGTTAATAGTTTTGTAAAGATTGTATGGTCATTCTACGTCCTCTGGGTTCACTTGAAACCTTCTCCAGTTCTTTCACTTATCTACTCCTCTCATCCTAACTCAGTCTAAGCCTCCATCCTAAGTGGTAAAGATGCTATATGGAAAATTGTATTCACTGCAAACATATTTTGGGCTGCTTCTTGATATTAATTTAATTCACATGGTTTAAAGGTGATAGATTAATGACTACCACAAGTGGTCAATTTGCAAGCTGTACTCAATCCTATTGGGCTGCTGACTGTATCAATTGGGATAAAGGATTGTGATTGATTTAATGAGTTGTTTTCTCTGATATTATGAAAATGAGGATGTCTATGCATCATTAGAGACTCAAAAGCTAAAGAGCAACTATATCTGGAAGATTTAAGTAATAACCCAGAAATTAAAACAAGGACAACCCAACCACAAAAATAAAAATGAGAAAACACTTAAGCAAGACACAAAGACAGACTTCCAGTTCACCAATTTCAAATAGTAGGGCAAATGAGGATGAAAAGTCTGATAGTGAACCAGCAGGACACCTTGGACCCATAGCACAGGAGGTAACAAAACAGATCAATCAGGCTCTAGAAAAATTCAAATCAGAAATAATTTCCCAGTTAACCATAGAGATGGTGAGCAAAATGGAGGTCATGATTCAAGACTCTAGAACAGAAACTGACAAAAAATTAGATGAGCTCAAGACCATGATAGAAGCCATAAAGACTCAGCATAAGACAGAAATGGAAACAATGAATGCCCAACAGAGGAAAGAAATGGAATCCATAAAACAGATTCAAACAGATATCCAAGAGATTAAACACTCTATTGAAAGTATATGCAACAGAATAAAAGATTGCAAAGATAGAATTTCAGATATAGAAGAAAAAATTGCAGTCAGTGACCATGAAAAGAGAAGTCTCTCAAAAACAGTAAGGGATCATGAGAAATCGATCTAACAACTTTTAGATTATGCAAAGAAAAATAACATAAGACTGATAGGAATCCATGAAATAGCAGGAGAAAACACAAATGACTTTAAAAAATCTCTTCACAGAATTAATGACAGAAAACTTCCCAAACAGAAGGGAAGAATTAGACATACAGCTAAGTGAGGCATATAGAACTCCAACTAGCCAAGATCAAAAACAATCTACAACTAGATATATAATAATCAAGATCCCAGAAATCCAACAGAAGAACAAAATACTACAAGCAATAAGAAAAAAGAAACAAATTATATGCAAAGGAAAGCCCATTAGAATCACAGCAGACTTTTCAACACAAACCCTTAGGCCAAGGAGAGCCTGGAGTGAGGTATTTCAACTCCTAAAAGAAAACAACCTCCCACCTAGACTGATATATCCTGCAAAACTCTCTTTCAAAATGGATGGGGACATAAGATACTTCCATGACAAAGAACACCTGAGAAACTTCATGAACACCAAACCAGCACTACAAGGAATTCTAAACAAGTTCCTAGGAGAGGACAATGAAGGCAACAACACCATGATGCCCAACAGAGCAAATCAAATAGGCAAGGCAAGAAACTAAAAGGAGATGGGAGAAAAAGTAAAAAGAGTCAACAAAAGGACAATAACATGACAATAATAAGTCAGAATATATCAGTTATAACCATCAATGTTAAAGGCCTCAATTCACCAATCAAGAGAAATAGACTGGCAGAATGGATTAAGAAGCAAAATGCAACAATATGTTGTATACAAGAAACACACCTAGTGCAAAAAGAAGCCCATAGACTGAAAGTGAAAGGATGGAAAACAATTCTCCATGCATCAGGAGCCCAGAAAAAAGCAGGGGTAGCAATCTTATTTGCAGACAAAGTAAATTTCAAACCAAAACTCATTAAGAGAGACAAAGAAGGCAACTACATCCTTGTAAAGGGAACAATTCAAGAGGAAGAGTTGACAATCATAAACACATATGCTCCAAATATAAAGGCCCCCAACTAAATAAAACAAATATTAAGTAACATGAAAAACCAAATAAGCACAAACACAATTGCAGTGGGGGATTTAAATACCCCATTATCACAAATTGAGAGATCATCTAGGCAGAAAATCAACAATGAAATAATAGAACTGAACCAAGCTTTGGAACACATGGACTTAATAGATGTCTACAGAGTATTCCAGCCCACAAAATCAGAATATACATTCTTTTCGGCTGCACATGGATCATTCTCCAAGATAGAGCACATATTGGCTCACAGAACAGGTCTGAATAAATGCAAAAGAACTGAAATTATCCCCTGTATATTGTCAGATCATAGTGCAATCTAGCTGGATAGCAATAGCACAAGAAACTGTAGGAACTTCACAAGCACAAGGAAACTGAACAACACTCTCCTGAACAATCAATGGATTACGGAGGAAATCAAAGAACAAATTAGATAGTTTTTACAAATAAATGAAAATGCCAATACAACATACAGGAATCTATGGGACACAATGAAAGCAGTCCTATGGGGCAAATTCATAACATTGAATGCCCACACTAGGAAAACAGAGCGAGCTCAAATAAACAACCTAATGATGAATCTTAGACTCCTAGAAAAATAAGAGCAAAAAAAACTCAAAGCTCAAACAAGAGAGGAAATTATAAAGATTTGAGCAGAAATCAATGCAATGGAAACTAAGAAAATGATACAAAAAATAAATGAAACAGAGTTGGTTTTTTGAAAGAATAAATAAAATTGACAAACCCTTAGCTAATCTTATCCAAAAAAGGAAAGAAAAGGCTCAGATCCATGCAATCAGGAATGAAAAATGTGAAGTCACACAGATCCAATAGAAATCCAGAGGATCATTAATACCTAGTTTGAGAATCTGTACTCCAATAAAATGGAAAACACAGAAGAAATGGACAAATTTTTAGATACTTATGAATTATCAAAGTTGAGCAAAGAAGATAAAAACATTTTAAACACCCCAATTACAGTCAGTGAAATTGAAAATGTAATTAAAAATTTACCAACAAAGAAAAGCCTAGGATTCACTGCTGAATTTTACAAGACATTTAGAGAAGAACTACTGCCATTACTCTTCAAACTTTTAAATGAAATTGAAAGGGAAGCTATACTTCCAAATTCATTCCTGGAAGCAAGTATTACTTTGATTCCCAAACCAGGGAAAGACGCAACTAAAAAACAGAACTACAGACCAATCTTCTTAATGAATATAGATGCAAAACTCCTTAATAAGATACTAGCAAACAGAATACGGAGGATTATCAAGAAGATCATACATCCTGACCAAGTCGGATTTATTCCAGGGATGCAAGGATGGTTCAACATACGTAAGTCAATAAATGTAATACACTATATTAACAAAGTCAAAGACAAAAACCATATGATCCTCTCAATAGATGCAGAAAAAAGCATTTGACAAAATTCAACACCCATTCATGATAAAAACCCTGCAAAAAATTGGAATAGATGGTCTATATCTCAACTTAATAAAGGTTATCTATGAGAAACAAACAGCCAACATCATATTAAATGGCCAAAAACTGAAAACCTTCATGTAAAAATCAGGAACAAGACAAGGATGCCCACTATCACCACTCCTCTTTGATATACTTATGGAAACATTAGCCACACCAATTAGACAAGAGAAAGAAATTAAAGCAATAAAGATAGGAAAAGAAGAAGTTAAACTGTCATTATTTGCTGATGATATGATACTCTACATTGAAGATCCAAAAAACTCCACCAAAAGACTTCTAGACTGTCTCTTAATTGACAGATTCAGTAGAGTAGCTGGATACAAGGTGAACACCCAAAAAACAATAGCCTTCTTATACACAAATAACAGACTCACTGAGAGACAATAAGGGAAAAAATTCCTTTTACAATAGCATCCAAAAAAATGTAGTATCTAGGAATCAATCTAACAAAAGCAAAATATCTTTACACTGAAAACTATAGCACTCTGAAAAAAGAAATTGAAGAGGATATAAAAAAATGGAAAGATATCTCCTGCTCCTGGGTAGGAAGAATCAACATAGTGAAAATGGCCATACTACCAAAACTGCTATACAGATTCAATGCAATGCCAATTAAAATTCCAACACTATATTTCACAGAACTAGAAAATAGAATCCAAAAATTCATTTGGAACTATAAGAGAACTAGAATAGCAAAAGCCATCCTAGGCAACAGACACATGGCAGCGGGTATAACAACTCCCAATTTGAAATTCTACCACAATGGTACTGTAATAAAAACAGCATGGTACTGGCAAAGAAACAGGCCTGAGGATCAGTGGAACAGATTGGAAGACACAAAAACAAATCCAGATGTACTCAGCTACCTCATCTTTGATAAAGGAGCTGACCATCCTCAGTGGAGGAAAGATAGCCTCTTTAATAAATGGTGTTGGAAAAACTGGATTTCAACCTGCCATTTATTAAAACAGGACCCTTATCTTTCACCACGCACTAAATTAAAATCCAAGTGGATTAAAGATCTAAATATTAAAACAGAAACAATAAACTTGCTGGAAGGTAAGTTAGGCAGAACTCTGAAAGACATTGGCATAGGAAAAGACTTTATGAACAAATCCTCAGTAGCACAGGAATGAGCAGAAAGAATCAACAACTGGCATCTCATCTTATTAAAAAGCTTCTGTACTGCAAAAGAAATGATCAGTAGAACTAAGAGACAACCTACAATGTGGGAAAAAATTTTTACCAGCTGCTCCTCAGACAAAGGACTATTATTTAGAATATATAAAGAACTCAAAATAATCAGCCCCCCCAAATATAAAGACCCGATTCAAAAATGGGCATCTGAAATGAACACACTTTTCTCAGACAAAGAAGTAAAAGCAGCAAGTAAATATATGAAAAAATGCTCCGCATCACTGGTCATTCAAGAGATGCAGATGAAAACAACACTGAGACTCCACCTCACCCCACAAAGAATGGCTGCTATCAAGAAATCACACAATAATAAATGTTGGTGGGGTTGTGGGGAGAAAGGAACCCTTCTTCATTCTTGGTGGGAGTGCAGACTGGTGCATCCACTGTGGAAATCAATATGGAGATACCTCAAAGAGCTTGGACTGGAGGTTCCATTTGACCCAGCCATCCCTCTGCTGGGTATCTTTCCAAGAGAACTAAAAGAATCTTATCACAGAGAAGTATGTGCACCCATGTTTATAGCAGCACAGTTTGTAATAGCTAAATCTTGGGAACAGCCTATTTGCCCATCCGTTGGAAACGAGATAAAGAAGATGTGCTTTTTCTATAAAATGGAATATTACTCAGCCATAAAGAATGAGAAAATAGATTCATTCATACATAAGTGGTTACATATTGAAGATATACTCCTAAGTGAAATAAATAAGTCACACATGTGTAAATACCAAATAGTTTCTCTGGTGTGAATAAACTGTAATAATACATAAAATTCTAATAAGATTACTGACATTGTGAATGCTTTTTCTATAAAATGGAATATTACTCAGCCATAAAGAATGAGAAAATAGATTCATTCATACATAAGTGGTTACATATTGAAGATATACTCCTAAGTGAAATAAATAAGTCACACATGTGTAAATACCAAATAGTTTCTCTGGTGTGAATAAACTGTAATAATACATAAAATTCTAATAAGATTACTGACATTGTGAAATGGGAAGAAAGGGGCTAAAGGTGTAGGGAAGGTGGTATGGGTAAGGGAAGCATAATAAGGGAAAAGAAAAAAATGTGAGATAATGAAAAGATGGAAATAAAGTGGTTGTAGATAGGGAGGGGAGGAAGCGGTGAAGGGAGGGCAGGGACAAGGGGAAAAAATGAGAACCAAGACCTGTCGTGTAGAGGCACAAGATCCCAACATTGAATGTAACTGTACTGTATCCCTAAAATGTATCAATAAACTTAATTAAAGCTGAAAAAATGCTTTTTCTTTATCCAGTCACCAGTAGATGGGCATTTGGGTTGCTTCCAATACTTAGTTATTACAAATCATGCTGCTATAAACATGGGTGCACATGTTCTGCTGTGGTATTATGCTTTTAATTTTTTTGGGAAGATACCCAGAAGAGGAATAGCTAGGTCAAATGGGAGTTCTAATCTTAGTTTTCTGAGGAACTGCCACATTGATTTCCACAGTAGTTGCACCAGTCCACACTCCCACCAACAGTGAAGAAGGGTTCCTTTTTCCCCCGTATCCCAGACAGCATTTGCGGTTGGTTGATTTCTTGATAGCAGCCATTTTTTTCTGGAGTTAGGTGAATCTCAGCACTGTTTTCCTTTTCATCTCTTGAATGACCAGTGATGTTGAGCATTTTTTCCTATGTTTATTTGCTGCTTCTACTTCTTTATTTGAAAAATGTCTGTTTATTTCAGATGTCCATTTTGGATTGGGTCTTTAAATGTAACTTTTGTCTGAAGAACACATATTGTGGGTTGTCTCTTTGCTCTGTTGGTGGTTTCTTTTGCTGTGCAGCTTTTTTTTTTCTTTTTTATTGAGGTTATTGGTACAATCTAGGTATACAAATACAGTTACATTCATCATTGGGATTCTGTACCTTACATACATAATAGGTCTTGATTCTCATTTTTCCCCTTGTCCCTGCCCTCCCTTCACCCCCTCCTCCCCTCCCCATTTACAAACACTTTATTTCCATTTTTTCAGTTTCTCATATTTTTTTCCTCTCCCTTATTACCTTTCCCCCACCCTTCCCACTTTCCTTACACCTTTAGCCCTTTACTTCCTATTTCACATTATTAATTATCTCATTAGGATCCTGTGTACTATTGTAGTTTTTCACACCAAAGAAACTATTCGGTATTTCAGTTAAAGAAATCTCTGTATGAACATTAAAAATAGGGAATCCTAAAATAAAACTAAAAAGGAAAGTAAAAGAGAAAAGGCAATGATGTAACATCAAAATAATCCTTAATTCTGGAGATGAAAATGGTCCCTGAACATATTTAAATTGCTTCATGCTCTTATAGTCTTATCTTATTCTTTTTTCATTATTTAGAGAATACTTTATTAGTTTCTGTAATCAAACCCATGTAGATATGACCTTACATATTTAGTATGATGTGTTACCCCTGTACACATGGAAAAAAAATAAAATAAATTAACATTTCTAGACCAATATGGTTGTCCATTTCTGTACAATGCCAAGTCAACACAGTAAATTGGGATGACTTTTTCCAAAGTTGGCAGCACCATTAAAGTTTCCCAAAATTCAATTTATATATGTGTGTGTGTGTGTGTGTGTGTATCTGAACAAAATTATAGACATTCAGCACATTCCATTAAAAAAAAAAAAAGAATAATATCCAGACAACAGCCAAGTTCTGTTGCTGTTGTGGTATCTGGCACCATTTTTTCTATTAGCCTCTTAATCATTATCTGGAAAGAGAACATTCTAGAGTAATATCATTAAATGTAGCTCTGATAAAGCACAGTCCCTACTATGTATCACAGCTTTTTAATAAGATCAGATCCTAATTGTTGATTCTTTGTGCTAGTTCATGTGTGACTGAGGTTTTGTTCATAAAGTCATTTCCTACACCAGTGTCATTCAACCTCTCTTCTAGCAGGTTTAGTGTTTCTGATTTAATACTTACATCTTTGATCCATTTCAATTTTAGTTTGGTGCATAGTGAGAGATATGTATCTACTTTTAATCTTCGGCAAGTTGAAACCCAGTTCTTCCAGCACCACTTATTAAAGAGGCTATCTTTTATCCAGGGATGGTGTTTGGCTCTTTTGTCAAAAATGAGGTGCCTAAGTATGTCTGGATTCATTTCTACCTCTTCTAACCTGTTCCACTGATCCTTGGGTATGTTTATTTGCTGTTTTGTTTTTGTTTTTGAATCACAGTACTTTGTAGTATATCTTCAAGTTTGGGATTGTGATACTTCCTGCCTTGTCTTCATTGCCTAGGATGGCTTTTGCTCTTCTGTTTCCAAATGAAGTTTTTGGATTGTTTCCTCTAGTTCTGTGAAATATGCTGTTGCAATTTCAATCAGGATTGCATTGCATTTATATAGCAGTTTTTGAAGTATGGCCATTTTCACTATATTGGTTCTTCATACCCAAGAACAAGGATGTCTTTCCATATTCTGATATCCTCTTTGATATTTTTTTCAAAGTGCTGTAGATTTCAGTGTAGAGGTCTTTTACTTCTTTTGTTATATTGGTTCTTAGATATTTCGTTTGTTGTGCTATTGTGAAAGGAATTGTTTCCACCATTTTCCTCTCACTGAGTCTGTTATTCATGTACAAGAATTTTTGAGTATTGACCTTGCATCCAGCTACTCTACTGAATTTGGTTATTAAGTCTAGAAATCTTTTGGTGGAGTTTTTGGGGTCTCCTATCATGTCATCTGCAAATAATGATAGTTTAACTTCTTCATTTCCTATCTTTATTCCTTATATTTCTTTCTCTTGTCTAATTGCTGTGGCTAGTGTTTCCAGAACTATAATGAACAGGAGTGGTGATAATGGGCATTCTTGTCTTTTTTTTTTTTTTTTTTGGAGGCAAGATTAATATAATTGTTAAGATTATGTAAGGAAAAGATATTGGAAGAACCATTATGGAAGTACAAGAGCAATGAGTTCAATATATGACTAAAACATTATTTATCAACCCTTCATATACAAAAGATATAAAGAAATGGAGGAATCACTTTGTTACACTTTCTCTCTAGCCAATCAGTGAGACTACCCTACTTATTTCCATGTCCTCAGTCCAGCCTTGTGGTTAAGCTCACTAGTCCTGCTATTAGTTCTTTAGATATCTTTCTGCCTTCCCTTTAATTTCTCTTATTTCTTATTCTTCAACCTAGGAAATATAACTTAATAGCACTACCATTTACATTATGGCTTAGACCCAAAACCTGGAGTGAGATTTACCTTTATAATACATTCCAAATCCAACCACTTCTTACCAACTACACAGCTATTTTTTTTTTCCCAATCCTTCATGATACCCTTTGCTAACTGCTACTACTGCTTCATAATCAATAATACTATTCTTCCACTCTTATCTGGCATACCACAAAACATGTACATCATTTCTATTTTCTGTTTTCATTTTGGTTTTTTGTTTTGTTTTTTGAGACAGGGTCTCACTATGTAGTTGAGACTGACCTGGAACTCACTATGTAGCCCAGGCTGGTCTTGCACTCACAGCGATTCTCTCAGCCTCCTGAGTGCTGAGATTATAGGCATGCACCACCACGCCCGGCTTGCATGTCATTTCTATATTCAAACTTTCCCGTGGTTTTTTAATCACATTCAAAATAAAACATAAATTCTTACTGTGGTTTACAAATCCATCTTAATATGATAATTTTCAATTCCATTTGTCTGCTCACTTCATCTACAGTGGCCTCTTGCTGCTACTTGAAAATGTTATGCTTGCTCCTAGTTTAGTGATTTTGCTGATGCAGTTTCCTCTGTTGAACAGCTTTGCTTCCAAAGACTCCAGTAAGTGGCCTTCCCACTTCATGTAGGTCTCTGCTCAAGTGTTACCTTAAGTCACATTATATATTTGTTATCTTTTTATCCTTTGCTTTTTGCACTAAAAAATAAGCTTGATGGTGGCACAAACTTGTTTTGCTTGTTGTTTTTCCAGCTCATTTCCTTCCAGGCTTCAGTGTCTCAGCAGAACACATTTTCTGGCTGTGAGCATATCCAACACAAGCTCCGACCAGTAATCTCAGTGGAAGATCTCCAAAATGATACAGGGGGAAGAGATGTAACTCCAAAACTTACTAGATATTTGAAACATAAGTTTATGTTTTCTAAACCCGAAGAATGAATTCTAGGAAAATAGAAGTTAAGAGTAGGAAAATAAATTTAAAAGATAGCTTCTAAGAGAGACAGAAAGGGGACTGGAAAGTGGATTGCCCCCTGGGCATCCTTGTCTTGTTCCTGATTTTAGCATGAAAGATTTCAGTTTTTGAGCATGTGTATGATGTTGAATGTTGGATGCTGGTTTTTCATAGATGGCTCAAAGAATCTCACTTGGTCAGGGTGTATGATCTTGATGATCTACATTCCATTTGCAAGTATCTTACTGAGGAGTTTTGCATCTATGTTCATTAGGGAGATTGACCTGTCATTCTTTTATTTTGGTTGGGTCTTTCTCAGCTTTTGGAATCAATGTAATGGTTGCTTCTAGGAATGAATTTGGGAGTATTGGTTCCCTTTAAATTTCATTAAAGAATTTGGGCATTGGTGGCATTAGCTCTTCTCTAAATTTCTAGTAGAATTCAGCAGTGAAGCCATTAGGACCCAGGCTTTTCTTTGTAATTTTTAAATTACATTTTCAATTTCATTGATTGACATTGTTTAAATTTTTTAATCTTTTTGGTTCAACTTTGGTAATTCATATGTATCTAGGGATCTGTCCATTTCTTCTGTGTTTTCCATCTTCTTGGAGTACAGGTTTTCAAAGTAGGTATTGATGATCCTCTGGACTTCTGCTGGGTTTTTGTAACTTCACCCTTTTCATTCCAAATTCAATGGATTTGAGCCTCTTCTTTTCTTTTTTTGATAAGTTTGGCTAAGGATTTGTCAATTTTATTCTTTCAAAGGATCAACTCTCATTCAATTCTGTGATTTTTTTGTATTGTACTCTTAGTCTCCATTGCATTGATTTCTGTTCTGATCTTTATAATTTCTTCCCTTGTATGAGCTTTAGGTTTCTCCTGCTCTTCTTTTTATGGAAAACTGAGATTCAGCATTAAGTTGTGTAATTGACCTCACTCTGTTTTCCTAATATGGCTATGCATTGCTAAGAATTTTCTTCATAGGACTGCTTTCACTCTGTTCCACAAATTCCATTATGTTGTGTTGGCATTGTCGTTTAATTGTAGAAACTGTCTAATTTCTTCTTTAATTTTGTCTATGACCCACTGGTTGTTCAGGAGGGTGTTATTCAATTTCCATGTGTTTACAAAGTTTTTATGGTTTCTTTTGCTGTTGATCTCTAATTTCATTGCATTATGATCTAATAGTATACAGGAGATAACTTCAATTCCTTGCATTTACTTAGATATGTTCTATGAGATAGCATTTGTTCTATTTTGGAGAATGAACCAAGTGCAGCTGAGAAGTATGTATTTTTATTTTGTGGGGTGGAACACTCTGTAGACATCTATTAAGTTCATTTGTTCAAGAGTTTGGTTCAGTTCTAGTGTTTTGCTGTTAAATTTTGTCTAATTGGTTTATTTGTGACAGTGGGTATTGAGACTTTCCACTACTATTGTATTAGTGCTCATTTGATTATTCATGTGCATTAATACTTGTTTTATATAGTTGAGTGTATTAGTTTTTGGCACATATATATTTATGATTGTCTTCTCTTCCCCTTAGTTTGTTCCCTTTAAAAGGATGTAGTAACCTTGTTTGTCTCTCTTAGTCTTGGTTTGTCTGCAAATAGGATAGATCCCCCTGCTTTCTTTTGGATTCCTGATACATGGAGTATTCTTTTGCATCCTTTGACTTTCAGTCTATGAATTTCTTGTGTGTGTGTGTGTGTGTGTGTGTGTGTGTGTGTGTGTGTGTACTGGGGATCAAACTCAGTACCTTGCTCTTGCAAGAACCACTGAGCTAAATCCCTGGTCCTGGATCTTGCTTCTTGATCCATTCTGCCAGTCTATTTCTTTTGATTGGTGAATTGAGACCATTAACATTAATGGTTATAACTGAAATGTATTGACCTATCCTTGTCATGATCTTTCCGTGGTTGAATTTTTCCCCTCCCTTTGCATTTAATTTTTCCTATGCCTGGTGGATTCATTCTATTGTTTTCATGAAGTGAAGTAATGAGCCTCACTGTCATTTCCTTAATGTGGATATTGTTTAGAATTCTTTGGAGTGCTGGTTCAGTATTTATGAAGGGCCTAAGTTGTTGTTTAGTGTGAAAGTAGATTATTTCTCCATGAGTTTTGAAAGATATTTTTCAGGATCCGCCAATTGGGGTTGGAGGTTATTTTCTTTTGGAGCTTGAAATACTTCACTCCAGGCTCTCCATGACTTGAAGTTCTGTGCTGAGAAGGCTGCTGTGATTCTGATGGCTTTCATTTGTATGTAATTTGCACCTTTTCCCTAAATGCTTTTAATATTTTATTATTGTGTTGGATTTCTGGAATCTTGACTATTGTATTCCTAGGTGTAGATTTTTTTAATCATGGCTAGTTGAAGTTCTAAATGGCTCAGTTATCTTTATGTCAAATTCTTTTTCCCTGTTTGGGAAGTTTCCTGTGAGTATTTCCATGAAAAGTTTATGTCTTTTGTACTATCTCCTCCTGTTTCACTGACTGGAATCAATATTTTTTGGGGGGTATTGGGGATTGAACTCAGGACCTTGCTCTTATAGGGCAGGTAGTGGCACCACTGAGCTAAATCCCTGGTCTCCAACCAATCTTAAATTATTCTTTTTTGCATCATCTGGTAGCTATTGGATTGATTTCTCATGGTTCTATTTTTAAGAAATCTTTGTTTTTGTGTTAACTGAAATCCTGTCTTCTGTATCTGAAATCCTTCCCTCACATTCACTTATTCTACTGTGGAAACTTCCAAAGGAACTTTTAATTTTTTGAATATCTCCTTGGGTGTGTCTTATGCTTTCCAATTCTTTCTTATGCTGGGTATCTCAGTTTTGATCATTTCCCTCAGCTCCTATTGTCTGTGTCTGCTCTAGAGTTATTAATCATGTCTTTCATCACCATCTCTGTTTTTAATCTAAGAAATATATATATATTGGCACTGGGGATCGAACTCAGGTCCTTGCGCTTGCAAGGAAGGCAGCAGAACTGCTAAGCTAAATCCCCGGCCCCTAAGAAATAATTTCTGATCTCATTTTTTCCAGATCCTCTGTGTTGCCAATTCAGGGAGTCCAGGTGGCTGAGTTTCAGATTTTTCCATCTCATTTCTTTTTGGTCTTGCCTTTGGTGATCTGGAAGTCTGGTTTTTAGTTTTGTTCTGGTGTCTTCTCATTTCTATTTTTGTTGTTGATGTTTTTAGTTTAATTCCTGGGATGCTACTTGTAAGTTGCTTATGGCAAGTATCTTTATTGTTAGTATTTAGAACCCTTAGGGAATAGCTATTTCTTGGAATTGTCTTCCAGGTTTAGTTGGCCTTTGGGTTTTGAGTTTGTAATGGCCCTCAGGCAATCTCATTCTTGGTATACCAGCAAGGACAACTGACTAGAACAATCACATCACCTTGGACAAAGTAATAAAATCAGCATCAACAATAGTATCAAACACTGCCTAGAAAAATGGCAAACCGAGGTAACTGTTAATCTACCACCTTTGACTGTATGAACTAGACTTGTGGTTATATATCAAAATCTAAAAGCAACCAGAAATATATTTGCAGTAAATAAGCCCTTCAATATAGTAAATTTGCCCTCTGGGAGATTTAGAAGGAATTGAGGAGATAAAGAAATAGAAGGATGGGCTGGGGATTTAGCTCAGCGGTTTGGTGGCCTGCCTTGCAAGTCCAGGGACCCAAGTTCAATCCCCGGTACAAAAAAAAAAAAAAAAAAAAAAAAAAAAAA
>NW_022900941.1:33254310-33276042 GCF_012274545.1 Fukomys damarensis | reverse complement strand
CCCACCTGAAAACGACGGGCACCAAAGTAAAACCACCGAAAAAAAAAAAAAAAAAAAAAAAAAAAAAAAAAAAAAGGAGAGGGAAAGTTTAGAAGTAAGGCTAGAGGACATAGGAAGATCATGTAAACTTTGGGAAACTGGTGAAGACAGAAGGAAAAGAGAGAAGGAAGGAACAGAAACAAGAACAAAACAAACAGCAACATAAAAACTAGAAACTGTATTCTTGCTCCTATAAAAATAAAAGCAATTAAGAAAAAAAGGACAAAAACAGGAACAAAAAGGTGAGAAATGAAAAAAAGAGAAGAAAAAAATGTCCTCTTTAAGGCACGTCTTTGTTGTCACTTGTGGACAATATGGATAGTGTACAGATCTGTGCCAACTGATCTCAGACATAGTCCACTGAAGTTCAGGCTGTTTTCTGACTGCAAGGCTGTAATTGAACTCCCTGATCTCCTTTGGGTTTGAATTTGGCATAGTTCTAATGCAGGTTTGAGCAGCCCTTCCCCCATAATGAGTCCGGGTTCTGGTAGGAGGTGTTGACCCCAACAATTCACCAACCACTGCAATCTGATGTGCCTTTATTGAGGTGACTTCTTTGCTCACCTATGTGGGCTTCAATACTCAACAAGCCTCAGAGAGGCCTTCTCTTTGCTGCTCACCATGTGAAAATTCCTCGACTCAGAATCCTGGGCTTTCTGGATCCCTGTGCTGCACTGGTGTCCAGGTGGGCTTCTGGCTGGGACCTGTGTGCCCTTACCTATGGTGTTCAGGGAGGCCTGTGGCTGGGGCCTGCACACTCTTACTGATGGTGTCTCAGTGGGCCTCTGGCTCTGTACACCTGTTAAGTAGAGAACACTATGCTAGATGCTGGGGGAACAGTAAGATGAGTAATATATGGATGCCACTGTCCTCAAACTGATTCTGTTTTGCTAGGAGCAGATTAGAATGGCCAGAATAGCTTGAAGAAGAAAAAAACCTCTAGGGTCAGGTGTGGTGCACAGGCCTGTAACCCAGCACTTGGGAAGCTAAGGCAGGAGAATCACTGTGAGTTTGAGGCTAGCCTGGGTTACCTCGTGACACACTGTCTAAAAACAAAAACAAAAAAGCTCTAAAAGTTCTAATTGGAGGTGTGCTTTAGAATGAAGTTAAAGTTCTCATATCAGGTATTAACTTTAATGTTTCTCAAGATATTTAGTAAAGAAAGTAAAGTTCATAACAGACCACATGACAGACCCATCTCAGAGACTGTCATGACTGAAACCCACAAAAAGAATGGAATTCAAATGGTATTTTGAAGGAAATTTCTTCAGTGTCTCAGTTGCATTTCTAGAAGCAGAGCCTGAGACAAAAGATTCATTTGGTTTATTGAAAAAGTGTTTTCCTAAGACCAAAGGAATGAAGGCAGGAGAAGAAGCAAGAGTGCAATTTCAGGGGATGTTGAGGCTCAGCCTCAGCCTGGCTACAAAAGGAACTTTGGAGCATGGCACAAATGTATACCTACACTATGACTTACTGGCCATGGAGCATCACTGTGGCCACCTAGGTCTTCTAATCATCTCCTGTCGACCAAGAAGGCTATGAAACAGTAGCAGCCAGTATTCCCAGGGGCTAGGGATGGTTTCAGATTATTCACTGCAGCTAATCTTTGGAAAAACTGCATTGTCAAATATTATATTATCATAGAAAAATATTTACATTATGTATTATCATCATAGGTGGTGTATTTCACCATCAAGTAAGGTGATCAGAGAGGGCAGTGAAGGCATCGCTCATGCTCAACCAGTGCCTGAAATAATTCTGACTTTATATGGCTCTCACTCTTCTATTCAAGCTCTGTAGTCACACTGTCATGGTCCAAATCTATCTTTCAACCCTCATTTGTTAACTCCCATTAGTTTCTTTATGCTCTAATATCTTCATCTTTATTTTATAAGCCAATTGTGGTGGCACACACCTGTAATCCCAACACTTAGGAGGTGGAGGCAAGAGGATTGCTGTGAGTTCGAGGTCAACCTGGGCTACACAGTGAGTTCAAGGTCAGCCTGAACTACATAGCTAAGACCCTAAATAAATATATTTTTATATTTCAGTTTATAAAAGCAAACTATTAAATTTCTTGAGAAGATGAGAAAAGCCAAACTGAGTGCTGTGCAGAATGCCTGGCACATAGAAGAACTTAGCACATTTTAGGAAGTATGGCTATTTTCATTTCCTTACTTTGCTCCACATTCAAGTCTTGATCACCTGTTTCTGCAGATTTCCATTAGCTTGCTAAATTAGCTTCCTTCATGCCTCAGACAGCTCCACCAAAGCCTGACACACACAACTCTTCCAAATGATCCTACGTACATAACACATATACCATAATTCTCTTCCCCAAAAATTCACCCTCCTAGCTTTCTACTCAACATTCCATAATAAAAATTCCATAATATATATATTTCCATAATAAAAATATATACTTCCATAATAAAAATTCCTGTTTGTCTGCAATACAAGTTGTTTCACAGCTTGGTTCTTCATTATTTTTCCATTCTTATCTGTTGCTCTTCTTTTATACCAGCTGCTCTCAGAATTTGTCTCAGAAATTCATTTTGCTCTTAAGAATTATTAAGGCCTCCAAAGAGCTTTTGTTTTTGTGTTCCCTCTATTGATACATGGGATATATGATATTGAAACTGAGAAATGTTGAAAAGATTTACTTATTAATTTAGATTCATGTTATATAACATATAGCATGCTATATGTTATAAAAGTTTTATAAATAATAAACATATTTTCTGAATTCAATATAGAGAGAAAAAGTATCACTTTTATATTTTTGTGAATTTCTTTTCTTTCTGGTTTAGTAGAGGGCAGCTGCATTCTCATATCTACTTTTGCATTTAATATGTCATTTTGGTTCAATGAAATGAAGAAAATCCATCCTTTCACAGATATGTGGTTAGAAAAGGGAGCTTCACAGATAACTGTAGATACTCCTTTATCGTAACAATACTAATACTGATAAATGTAATTTTTCAAAGATTTAACTGCAATGAAGAATTTGAAACCATATTAATGGTCTATTCATATGCTGTTACATTAAAACCTGTTTGACTATTTTGCATTCTGAGTGGATCTTGTACTTGCTCATGACTCTGATATCGCAGAATCCCTGGAAAGCCTCAGGCATCTCAGCATTTCTCAGATTGTACTTCAAGAACTATATTCTATTACAAACCCTCTACATTTCTTGTTTTAAAGCATACCTGAGATTTCTGTTGAGTTTTGTTTTTCACGGTTCTGGGGATTGAACCTAGGGTCTTGCACATTCTAACCAAGAGCTCAACTATTAATGTGAGACAGGTTCTATGTTGCCTAGGCTGAATTCAAACCTTTGTTCCTTTACCCCCAGTTTCCTGAGCAGGTGGGATGCTAGACATGGACCACCATGCCTAGCTGGATTTGGTTTTTATTTAGGTATGGAGGCCAACAGATCATAAGATCATTCATGCATGGGCCTGTGGTCTCAGATATTCTGAAGGCTGAGGCAGGATGATCATTTGTACTCCCTGCAAGATCCCATCACAAAACAATAAAAAAAAAAGCTTGTTACTGACAGCTCAAGGGGAGAGGAGACCTTGTTCCACAGGATCAGTCAGGAGGATTCTAAAAAACAAGGGAAATACATGAGCTAAGCCTTTATTATGCTTGCTCCAAAAGGAATGGGTAAGAGAGGGTAAGGAAAGATGTAGTTTTAATATGGGATGGCTTGGATAATGTTGCCAGGCGCTGGGACAAAGGGTGCTCTCTGGTTTTCTGGCTGTAGGGAATTGGGGCAAGGGAATAGTGTCGTGAATTTTGGGAATCTGGATAAAAAAAAGGCGGCAGATGTTATGGCTTACAATCAGTTAGTTTGCATATCAAAGGCATACTCACAGGCAAGTTGTTTGCTATCACAGAAATTAGCTACCCCTGGGAAGGGCAATCCCTCCTTGTATCTGTAAAGCTGCAAGATATCAAAGCATCATAAAGTATAGAAAACAAATAATGTAATTAATATACCTCAGGTTGGTTTGTTTTCTCATACTGTCAGATATATTCATAACCCCTTCCTTTTTATTGTTAGTCTTTATATTTGTTTTACTCTTTTGAACTCTTCATATCCATCAAAAACCAAGCTCAAAGCTCTTGTCTTCTTTGAAGTTTTTTTCTGACTAATAATTTGGTATTTAATCAATCACACATTGCTTTACAACACCACTTGAATTATTGTCCTATGTTGTTATTTAACATTTCATGGTATAAGATGTGTCTTCCCAACTAGATCATCAGTTTCTTAAAATCACCAACCTCCCTGTATCTTTATGTGTGTAAACCTGCAGCCATCACCCAGAAGTGATCTTTGGATTTCTTTCTCCATCTTGTCTCATGCTAGCTTGTCCACCTACTTCTCAGTTTCCCAGCTGTTTACTTCTTGACTGGTTTTTCTGTGGTCTCTCTCTTTGGATTAGTTGGATGACTAGCAGAGTGATTTAAAAACTAGAGGGACTGTTTATTAGTATTTGTAAATGAATTATAGTAAAACATACATTGCCAATAGTAGTCCCAAAAATACTCTCCTTCTCTTCAAAAACACTTATCCCATCATTCTTGCTATTTTCCGAAGCAGTTCAGAAATTCTTTGTGAGTGTCTTTAGTTGCACTGTCTGTGTTGCCTCAATGTCTTGAATTGATTAAAACTATATGCTTTTCATGATCATTTTAATTTTGCGAAAGAGTCAGAAGTTGCACTGTGCCACATCTGGTGAATATGGTGGACAAGGTCATACATAATGTTATGAGACTGCCTTTCTATTCATTGGACAGCTCTTGGCAGCAGAACTCACTATAATTTTGATCACAACTCATAAAGACACTCACAAAAGAGCACTTCCAAAACTGCCTCAGCAAGTGGCAAGAACAATGGGGTACCTGTGTTCAGAGGGGGGTGGGGTAGTATTTTGAGAGCATTAAGGGCAAGTGTCTGTTACTGCAATTAATTTTGAAAATTTAAACATTAACCATATATTTTAATTACAACTTATATTATTGTCCCTTTGTGATGCCTTTGCTTCTACTTCTCAGCTAGGCTGCACTTACATTTGCTTTTGGTCATATTGGCTCCTACACACCTCCTGAGGCCTTTGCTTTGAGTGGCAGAAAGAGTGAAGCAGATACAGAAGTGTTTTTACTGTAGACCCTGTATAAATTGTGTAAAATTATGGCTTCAAAGTCATAGTTTTCAATGACTTGAATTTTTCTATACACAATTGTGTCCTTAAAACACTTTAAGGAGCCTCCTCTGCATTCTCTGTGTGTCTTGAGGTCTTCAACAAAATTCATGAAAAATATCTATACACTTTGTTTTCATTATCTAGCATGTCACATAAATCTTTGCTTTAAAAACTTGAGGGCTTGAGCCAGCGATTTAACTCAATGGTTCTGTCGCCTACCTTGCAAGCACAAGGTCCCAAGTTTGATCCCTAGTACCAAAAAAGATGAAAAAACCTTGAGGACTTGAGATGTAGTTCAGTGGTATAGCATCATTTGCCTAGCCTGGAAAAAAAATACAGCCCTGGGTTCATTCCCCAACGTACGTGCACACACACACACACGCACACACACGGGGGGGCACTTGAAAACCATATCAATTTTCACTGATTTGGATAAATAAGTCCTACTTCAAAGATTATTATAAAACAAGGATTGACATCTAATATATGTTGTAACTAATAACAGTATCAACCACAAGATTATGATGAAATATTTAGAAACTCTTCTTTATTTAACTCTGACTCAATATCTTAGCCTAATTTGTACTTAGTTTGATGACATAGTCAACGTTTTTTTTAATTATTTGAGAACGAGTTAGGAAGAGACACATTTTTCATCTGTATTTGTTTAAACACCCAGATCCTTTATGAATACAAAGAGTTGAACGCTGTGTTTTTTAAAGGGAACAAGAACAGGGAACAATGTGCAAAGTGTTCATTACTAAAGTCATCTACTTAGCACACTTAGAGTTTCATTTTTCCATTTTGCTAATAAGGGAAGGCCTGGATTCTTTTAGAGTTTGAAAGGCAAAAATTGTTTCATTTTGATTAAGTGGAGTTATTGAAGATATAATCTTATGATTAAAGTTTAGTCCTAAAATAGTAATTATGTATTCCCATACAATGCATTTAGAGTCAAAAGCATACAGACATTTATTTAATTTCATGTGACATCTGTTTTCAGAATCTAAAGTTTGACTCTAACATAGACCATAGAGATGCAGATGTTGATGTCTTGAAGAATATTGTTCTCTGTTTTGTACTAACAACTCATGATGTATATCATAGAACTATAACCATAAAAAGTTTCCACAGCTTTTAGAAGACGGCTTTATAGAAAAGTAAGAAATTTCTGTGTTAATTCTAAAAAACCTTCTCTATTTAAAAAATATTAAGTATAAAAGAAACTTAAAACTTTTAAAGTATGACGAAGATTCAACACTAAAATTGCTAAATAGCAATATAACTCGTTATGTATAGCACTTCCACTTTAAAATCCAATCACGTTTATATTTACTTATTATTCAACTTATTGAATTATCTAGCCTAACCTAATATACTGATAAATAGAAGCAGCAAAATATTGCTCCCAAATCCTTTCAGTTCTTACGGCGGTTACACTAATATTTCTAGGAAGGGTACCTACAGTAAGTTTGTTGTGCTCCCCCTCTTCTACCGACCCTATCTTAACTACAATTTCCTCTTCCCTTATTCTTTTTCCAAACAGCACAATCATCATTATAGATTTTCCTTTCTTTTTCTAGTTCTACAAATAGTTCAACTACTGAAGTTGTTAATAATCTTCATTGTTTAAGACATATTTGTTCATCTCTTCATCACACACTTTGCTTGACTTTCCCTCCTTGATTGAGGGTTTGGTGTGTCATGAGTTGGTTACTGTGTGGGGGTAACAGAATCGAATGCTCAGGGTGACCTGAAACAGGCCATATAGCAAAGTTGAAATAGGCCAAGAGGAGGACTGAAGTGATGAGAGTGATTATTGAATCTGTTGCTAACAGCAGCATCAGTCAGAAGGGATACAGTAGAGAGAAGGATGCTGGGAATGAGGTACAAACTGGGAATCAGAGACTTGGAGTAGATGAAATACTTTCTTAAGAGAAGGTAGGATGGAGATGCCTAAATAGGTTCCTATTTAGTATCTGGATACTAAAATTAGACTATATCCTTCAAAGTTATGCTAAAATTTACTACTCTGAAGCATGCATTAAGTGTGGCTAAATATTACCTAAAGTGATATTTTTAATTTAAAATCCATTTGTATTATTTGGATTATGATCTGCATTCAATGCCCCACTCAGGTAACTGTTTTCTTTGTACCTCTGCATAGATTAATAGAGTTCTTGTCATGTGTGATGTAAACTATCATACACTCATTGAATGACTATCACACATGAAATTCAGTGTAAGTAAATATCTAAATTTACATTAAGACTAAAAAAGGCGATAATGTATTATATCCTAGTGACAAAGATTAAGTGAATATTAAGCTTTACTGATGTTCAATGGCAAAATTAATTATTCAACAAATAATTTTTATGAATCTTAGAAAATGTAAAAATTTGATATATGATTCATATTATCATAATGTTATATTATCCGTATGACTTTACGGTAGATAGAAAAGGCAATGTTTTTAGTTTTGGCCAAATTGTGTCCTTCAGATGGTTCAGCTTGTCTTTTGTACAGTAGTTGATTCTGGGAGTGAAGCAATTTCGCCACCTACTGCACAGAACATGATAATGATGATGACAACGTAGAAAGATAATTATCCAATTTTAAATAACTAAGTAAAAATTAGGTTATCCATATACATTATATTTTATCACAAGTAATAAGAGTTACTTAATGGAATTGATTGGTTCTTCTAGGACACTTGTGAAGCTAGGCCTTGGGAACTGTAGACTGTTAAGATAACTATGTCCATAGTGTTTTTCTTTTAAAAACATAGACACAGGCTGGGCAGGATGGTGCATGCCTGTATTTCCAGCACTTGGGAGGCTGGAGCAAGAGGATTGCTGTGAGTTCAAGACCAGCCTGCACTACATAGTTGAGTTCAAGGCCAGCCTAAACTAATAGCAAGACCCTGTTGCAAATAAACAACAACAAAATTTATATGTGTATACACACAATTTTCTTAATTTGCACATCTTTTTCCTTCTGCAACACTTTTAACATGACCAGTTATTTTCATTTTTTACTTTTTCTGTCTTAGGTTACCTTTTCACATGCTGATTTCTACAATGAAATTTTTTTTAGTCTGTCTAGTTTCTCTTTTTGCTAAGAATTTACTCTATCCAACTTGCAGTAATTTTGTTCAAGAAAATAATTCTTAATTAAAATCAGAAGTATTCCAAACACAAATTTTTTTAGCTAATTACTCTCAACACGGCAACTAAAATGTATTAAATGGGTAGATACCAAAGTATCATTGGCCTGTACTTGCTCAACACTTGGAATTTCTTCTTTTTCTTGTGTATTCTCTTCTGATTCATAAGTCACCACCCCCCTGTCCACCTGAATGTAGTCCCTCGAGGGCAGTAATTATAGCATTTTCATGTTCCCCATCAACACTTATTCCCTTCCACTAGTGTTTTACACATAGTAGGCACCAAATGTTTGCTAAATAAAATATGAAAGATCTAATGCCCCTGAAAATGCTTTTATTCATTGTGCAGGAATGGGAAAGATAAAAATAATAAATACATGGAAAAGAAGATGATAAACATTTGTTGGATATTTGATTGGGTGCTTCTTTGTTCTTATCATCCAACTTCTGGAGAATGGTGATAAAGATTGGAAGGCAGGAGGAACTAATAAGAGAAGTAAAGGACAGGTAATCAATCAAACCAGTGATATTCCATGTGATTTCATTAGTTTAGGCTACACTAACAAGACATCATAGATTGGGTGGATGTTAAAAACAGAAATTTATTTCTGACAGTTCCAGAGGCTGGAGGTCCTAGATCAGGGTGCCAGTACAGTCAGGATTTATACTAAAGACTCTCTTCCAGTTGCAAACTGACAACTTTTCCTTGTATCCTCACACAGTAGGAATAAATGTATTAAATGGGTAGATACCAAAGTATCATTGGCCTGTACTTGCTCAACACTTGGAATTTCTTCTTTTTCTTGTGTATTCTCTTCTGATTCATAAGTCACCACCCCCCTGTCCACCTGAATGTAGTCCCTCGAGGGCAGTAATTATAGCATTTTCATGTTCCCCATCAACACTTATTCCCTTCCACTAGTGTTTTACACATAGTAGGCACCAAATGTTTGCTAAATAAAATATGAAAGATCTAATGCCCCTGAAAATGCTTTTATTCATTGTGCAGGAATGGGAAAGATAAAAATAATAAATACATGGAAAAGAAGATGATAAACATTTGTTGGATATTTGATTGGGTGCTTCTTTGTTCTTATCATCCAACTTCTGGAGAATGGTGATAAAGATTGGAAGGCAGGAGGAACTAATAAGAGAAGTAAAGGACAGGTAATCAATCAAACCAGTGATATTCCATGTGATTTCATTAGTTTAGGCTACACTAACAAGACATCATAGATTGGGTGGATGTTAAAAACAGAAATTTATTTCTGACAGTTCCAGAGGCTGGAGGTCCTAGATCAGGGTGCCAGTACAGTCAGGATTTATACTAAAGACTCTCTTCCAGTTGCAAACTGACAACTTTTCCTTGTATCCTCACACAGTAGGAAAAAAAGCCCATTTGCCCATCCGTTGGAAACTGGATAAAGAAGATGTGGTTTTTCTATAAAATGGAATATTACTCAGCCATAAAGAATGAGAAAATAGATTCATTCATAGGAAAATGGATACATATTGAAGATATACTCCTAAGTGAAATAAATAAGTCACACATGTGTAAATACCAAATAGTTTCCCTGGTGTGAATAATCTGCAATAATACATAAGATCCTAATAAGATTACTGACATTTAGAAATGGGAAGAAAGGAGCTAAAGGTGTAGGGAAGGTGGGATGCGTAGGGGAAGGGTAATAAGGGAAAAGAAAAAATGTGAGATAATGAAAAGATGAAAATAAAGTGTTTGTAGATGTGGAGTGGAAGAGTGGGTATAGGGAGGGTAGGGGTAAGGGGAAAAAATGAGAATCAACACTTGTCATGTGGAGGTACAAGATCCCAACAATGAACGTAACTGTACTGTATCCCTAAAA
The DNA here is from genome assembly GCF_012274545.1 of Fukomys damarensis. Lineage (NCBI taxonomy): Eukaryota > Metazoa > Chordata > Mammalia > Rodentia > Bathyergidae > Fukomys > Fukomys damarensis. Next base: position 33,265,753 of record NW_022900941.1, on the reverse strand, counting down.
TGTACCAATAAACTCAATTAAAGCTGAAAAAAAAAAAAAACCAAGCAAGTTAGATCTTTGGTCTCTTCTTAAAAGGGTACTAATCCCATTCAAGGGGGCTTCACTTTTATTATTTAGTCATCTCCCAAAAGCCCCATTTCTAAATACCACCTTACTTAGGCTAAGATTTTGACATATGAATTTGAGGGGACACAAACTCAATGTTTACAGTTTTGAAGATTTTTTTTTTTTTGACTGGGGAATCAAACTTGGGTCCTTGTGCTTGCAAGGCAGGCAGCAGAACCACTGAACTAAATCCCCAGCCCAGTTTACAGTTTTCTAAGTAATGGGCTAATTGGTTTTGGAGAAGAGGAACACAGAATTTTTTTAAAAGCACAAATCCTGAGAAGTTAATATATGGGATAGGTTATAGAAAGATTAAATGATTAGTAGTACAAGATAGACCATATGATCACAATAAACATTTAGAGAAGAGATTTCGTAGAGTGCCTCAATGCTTTTGGAAAACTGGGTCTTACATTTCCAGATGTGAAAGATAAAAAGATAAAAGATGGAGATGGGAAAAAGAAACCATACATTTTTGGAAACTGAAATATCATAATACAAAGCATAAATAATACAGAAAATGCCTCTGTTTCTTCTTCAGTTGATTGTCACAATGTTGTACAGAGATGCTGTGTTACAATAGCCACTAGCCATATATGGCTATATAAATTTAATTAAGGTGAAATTTTATTTACCTTTTTTTTTTTTTTTTGAGACAGGGTCTCACTATGTAGTTGAGACTGGTCTCAAACTCACAGTGATTCTCCTGCCTCAGCCTCCCGAGTGCTGGGATTACAGGTGTGCACCACCATGCCCAGTTAAACTGAAATTTTAAGTTATACCAGCCATCGCCATTCAGCCTTTTGGCTAAGATCAAGTGTAAAAGTTATACCAGCCACATGTCACATGACTAGTAGCCACATGTGGCTAGTGCCTATTTGTATTGAACAGTGCAAACATAAAACACATTTTCACAAATTTAAGTGTTACAGTAATTACTATCAAGCACTTACTATATGAAAAGCTCTTATGATCCCATTTAATATTTACTCCAACTTATGAAATATATACTTAACAGATGAGAAACCTGAGGTTCCTAGAGCTTAAGTTGTTGTCCAAAGTCAATAGTTAGAAGCAAGTCTGTGATATGAAATTTTATCTGACTCAAAAGCTAATACTTTAATCATGGAAAATAAGATTTCTAGTGAGGGAAAAATGAGTCACTTATCAGAGACAATGCCACCCTGCCTTAAGCATTTTGTGGAGGCAAAATGCAGCTGTTTCTCAAGTAAAGGAACAAAACCACAAATATAGTATTTCAGGATAATCTGTTGGTTGTATGCACAGAATTAGGCTAGCTCATGTGATATCTTTGGACAACCGGAAGGAAAAATACTCCCTTTCTGGAAGGAATGAAGACCAAGAACTTGCTCAGTTATCAGAGCATGAAGTAGATTCTAGATCTCTACATTGGGTGCTCTTTTTCAAGAACTAGAAGCCATGAAGGAAATAAGAGCCTGTGCTGCAATGAAGGCAATGGGGAGCAGGGGATAAAACAAAATTTGAAGAAATAATAAAAGAAAGATTTTTTTAAATTAAAAAAAGAAGAGCAGCATCAGAGTTTTTCTAAGACTTCAAGTATATTGCTCCAAAATCTTGAGCATTTATGATATCAAAAAAAAGAAAGAAAGAAAGAAAAGGAGAGCTGACTTCTAGCTTCTGGGCAGGAGTTTAGTAGCTATCACTCTTGTTCAAACAAGAAAACAAGTTAAATTAACTGAAAATCACCAATTCTTCCATATTCATTAGATAATGGAGGTCCCAGGACAAATCACTGCCCCTAAAACTGGAGAGACAGACAGACAGATACAGAGAATCACAAATTATTGCAGCACAATTCATGAATAAAACCTTTTTGAGAACCAGTGGCTAAAGTGGGAAAACCTGAACTATTGAGATTGCTGGGGGCTCCTGATGGAGAAGTCTAAGAATTAAAAACTTCAGGGCCCAGTTACAGGAGGGTGTCTTAATTACTACCTTCTTGTGTCTGAGACACAACACCCAACACCCACAAGTCTCAGCAGGAGAGGTTTATTTTGGCTCACAGTTCATAGAGGTTTCTGTCCATCATTAGCTGGTTCCAAGGCAGGGCAGCATGGGAGAGGGTCACAGCAGAGGAGGAACAGTTCATGGCCTGGCAGCAGGGAGAAGAAAGAGATTGACGGATGGTAGAGGGAGGCTACACCAGGCCATACCCCAGTGAGCCATCTCCTGTGACCAGGCTTCACCATCCAAACCACATTTCCACTGATGTGTACCACACCCCCATGATCCAATCACTTCTCCAAAGCTCTACCTATGAGCACATGGGGCTTGGGAGGACATCTACATATAAACCATAACAGAATAGAAAGAAAAAGTCCAACAAGAAAGGGGAAGTAGGAAGAGGGGATGGGGGAAAGGAAAGAAGGGTAAGAAAATATATGTAAAATAAGGAAAAAAACAGAAACAAAGCTTTTGTAAACAGGGATTGGTGGCGAGATGGGAGGGAAGGGGAATGGAGAAAAAACAAGAACCAATACATATTATGCACAGGTTCAAATTCCCAATGATGAATGTGATCATAATGTATACCTAAAATGTGCCCATAAACTTAATGGGAAAAAAATATAATAGAAGGCTGGAGTCAGCAGAGAGGAAATACTCAGGTGGCTCAGAGTCCAGAGGCACAGGCTTATGAAAAGGTTGAGACTCGATCTAAGGAGTTAACCCTATAGAACATATTCCTCCCAAACTTATCACCATATTAATACAGCTCTCATATTATAATGATAGATTATAACTGGACTTCTAAGGACTTATTTAAGAAGTCTTATAGTTCTTTCTCTGTAGTGTGTGGAATCTAAAAAAGATGACAAGAAAGTACAAGGGAGACTATTATTAGACAAGAGGAAAGGACTAAAGGGCAAGGGGAGGGGCAGTAAGAGAGGGATGGGTATGATCAAAATATACACATTGAACCTCCTTCTCAAATGTAAAACTAGGTATTACAGAGCGAGACCCTGCTTCAAAAAAAAAAAAAAAGTAAAACTGGGAGGGGGACAAGGTAAGAAGGTGAATAAAAAAAAAAAAAAAAAGTAAAACTGGGAGGGGGACAAGGTAAGAAGGGAGGAAGTGAAAATAGTCAAAGTATGTTACAAGCACTGCCAAAAATGAAACCCATGAATCTGTACAACCAATATGCACTAATAAAAAAGTAAAACAAAACAAAACAAAAATAAAAAATAAGAGAAAGTCTCTTAGGAAATACAAGGGAGGAGACAAAAACAAGGAAATAGTTTCTGTCAGCAAACAGTAAAGACAGCCTAAGCCCTAGCCATATAACACAAAACCTCATACTAAATGCCAATTTACTTCAATTTTTTTGTATGTAATATGTACATTCAACTTTCAACAAAATATTTCAAGGAATATTAGAGATAAAAAAACACTAAAAAGAGATAGAGCAAGCATCAGATTGAGATTCAGATTTGGCAGGAACATTAGAATATCACACCAGGAATTTAAATTAACTATGATTAATATGTTAAAGATTCTATTGGGAAAAAAGTAGATGATGAATAAGAATAGGTGGGAGGATTTAGCTCAATGGCTCCACCACCTGCCTTTCAAGCACAAGGACCCAAGTTCAACCCCTGGTACAAAAACAAAACAAAACAAAAGAAATGGAAACTAAAAATAAAAAAGGAAATGCTAGAAAAAAAAAGTTCTGTATGCACAATGTCTTTGATGGATTCATCAAGATATAGCATGGAATCTGTGTAGTTGAAGAAATAGCAATATTGACTCCCAAAGCTAAAATGCAAAGAAAAAAACAGAATTGAAAAGAACAGAATATACAAAGACTGTAAAAGAATTTCAAAAGGTATATATAGAATGGGAATACCAGAAGATCAAAAGAAATACTTGAAGCAATAATGACTAAGAATTTACCAAAACTAATGGTAGACATTAAACCAAAGATCCAGGAACCTCAGATAAGTGGAACAGTATAACTATATCAGACTCTTGACTTACAAACTTGATTGGTTCCTGAGGGATAGTTGGTTATGAGTTAATACAGCTGAGATTTGGATGTTTACCGGGGTACATGCTACAACTCACAAGAGGCAGATGAAACTTCCATTAACCTAATTAACCTAAGTTGTTCATATGTTAGGCCACTCATAACTTGAGGGTCCACTATATAAAAAAATCTGCACCAAAGCATATCATACTCACCCTACAGACAGTCAAAGATAAAGATAAAATCTTGGAAGAAGATGGAGAGAAAAACACCTTACTCATAGAGGAAGTTTGAATTTTATAAACCATATAAGCAAGAGAAGAGAAAAAGTGAAATACTTACTGGTGCATGTCTGTAATCCCCGCTTTCAGGGAGTCTGAGGCAGGAGGATCACAAAGTTTGAGGCCAGCTTGGGCAACTTAGCAAGATTCTGTCTCAAAATAATATTTTAAAAGGATTAGGGATGTAACTCAGTGGTATAGTACTTGCTGAGCAAACCCAAGGCCCGGGTTCAACCCCTACTACTACAAAATTAAGTAAAATTTTAAAAATAAAAAGAAATACTACTTAAAATTATTGAAAGAAATAAACATCAACATTGCTATGTTATGATGAAAATTCACTGTAGTATTCTTTTTAAAACCCCAATCTCCATCTAAGCACAAGAAAACCTGGATTTAGAAGCAGTCTACAGATACCTAGCCAGTTCATCCCAAGACTATCAAGGTAAAGAAAAACAAGCCAAGAATACAACTATATACTGAATCCTGTGAGCCAGCAGTAAAGTATCTGAAAGGGAATAGTGATGCTCAACAACTAGGCCACACACACACACCGAGAGGTCCAATTGGAGATTTTATTCAAGGGGTGGGAGGAGAGAGACAGAGCAGAAAGGAAGAGCACAGAGAGAGAGAGAGAGAGAGAGAGAGAGAGAGAGAGAGAGAGAGGAGGAAGAAGAAGCAGAAGGAGAGAGAAGAACAAAGAAAGGAAGGTCCTTTTATCAGTTTTGGGGTGGGCTATTGCTTATTTATGAGGACTGAGCTACTTTTAACCTATAACGGGCCAGATTGCTTTTATGGGCCCAGTCCTGCAGGCACAGGTTTCAACTTTCCTGGACCACTGTGGCCTTGGAGGGGAGGGAAACCAGAGATAAGGGCATGAGGTCATTTTAGGAGCCAAGAGGTACCAGGAGAATGGAGCCTGTGAAGTGGCATCACAGCATACTTTAACATGATCAATTCCCTAACATTCCCCACTCTTTGGTTTTAGATGAGAAACAGCAGCCAGTGTAAACCACACGCCAGGGGAAGGGGGCAGAGTGTCTGTCTTCTGTAACTACTTACTGCTCAGTTTGGGGCGACGAGTCGACCTAAGGGCAGGCGTGGAAGTTGGCTGGCTGAGTTGTCCTTTATGAACGTGGAATTGTTGACAGCAGCAGCATTTTTATTGGAATTGTTGTTAGGGCTTCCTCAGAAAAGTCCAAGCACACAAATCAGTTAATGAGGGAGGAGAGAGGAGAAGATAATTTGTATGAGGCTGTGGACTGGTTGGAGGGTTACTAAGAACAAATATAAAGGTAAAGATTGTGACTTCAGACAGGGTGAAGTCTGATAAAGTTTTTGGGAGCCGTGCTTTAGTGATCCACTTGGCTATGCAGGTAATAGGACGAGGGTGGGGAGCAAATCAGAAAATATCAGTCCAAAGATCATAGAAAATGTGTGGCTATGCAGGTAATAGGACGAGGGTGGGGAGCAAATCAGAAAATATCAGTCCAAAGATCATTTAGAAAATGTTTAAATTGAGCCGAGATCTGAGCTATGGTTAGTTGGTTGGCTGTCATGTAACACGGTGGTCTCACTGGGGTCTCTGGCCTGAAGTATCAGCTGGTGATCCCTCTGTCAGGAGACTTGAGTGGAGAGGCGACTGACCTGGGATTGGATAAGACGGAGAACACAGGGGGCAACTGTATAGGTAGATATGGAAAGGGCGGCAGAAAAGCACATTTTCCGAGAGGCAAGTTTACCAAGTGAAAAACAGCAGATATGGCAAGCAGTTAGGTGGGTTCTGTAGGTTCAATAGCTTGGGATAACAGAAGACAAAAGGAAGACATTGGAGTGTTGGAAGGGCTTGGCATAGAAAAATGAATGGATGCCCCAATCTGGGATAAAAGGTTACGATGTAATAAGGGAATGGGATAGGATGGGAGGACTAGGAATGAATGAAGAAATGAAAAATCACCAATTGTGTATGACAGTAGGGAGCCTGTTGAGGGCATTGTTTTTTATCTTCTACCCCAACAATAGAGGTCTGAGACAGGGGAGGTAGGTCTCCAGTATTCTCTCAATGCAGAAAAGCTGGCACCAGTGTCTAATAAGAAAATAATAGTCCCACCTGCCACAATTAAGGTTACCCTGGGCTCCTGGGCAGTGATCCGTGTTGGGCCAGTCGTGCCAGGGCCTCTTCATAGCCCTTCAGCTGTTGCCAGACCTATCAGGTCATTGTTCTGGGGAGTAGCGGGGCTGGCACCTCAATGGCGGGTGGATGCCAGGGGGCAATCGAAACCCCAGTGTCCCTTCTGTTGGCATTTAGGGCAAGGCTTTGTGGGCACTCTTGGATTTGGGCAATCACTGGCCCAGTGTCCCTCCTGGCCACGCTGGAAGCAGGGTTTTTCTGGGCTAGAGGGTCCCCTGAAGGGTCCTTTCCCTGAGGGAATTGTGGCTTGGCAGACTGAAGGCTTGCGCCAATAATTGGTATTTTTTGGTGATCTTGTGATCATTACGGCCATGATAAACTTTAAATGCTGTGGCCAGGACTTCTGCAGGAGGAGTCAAAGGTCCCCTCTCGAGCTTTTTTAGTTTGAGTCTAATGTCAGGGTAGCTCTGAGAAAAGAAATGCATCATAATTAATCTTTGGCTATAGACAGACTCAGGGTCAAGTTTGGTGTGTTGGCGGAGGCCATCAGTTAGCCTTTGTAAAAAGGCAGATGGATTTTCATTCTTGTATAATTTCATTAAGCTTCTCATAGTTTACAGACTTCATGGTGGCTCTGCAGAGCCCATGAAGGAGACAATTAATGTACCTGTCTCGAGCTTCAATTCCTGCCTCAGTGTTGTAATCCCATCCTGGGTCCTATTCCGGGACTGCAGCAGCACCTACCAGATGGTGGTTGTTTGTCAAATGCTCATGATCTGCATGAGCACGAGCCTGATCCAGCACTCTTTTGCCTTCTTCAGGAGTTAAAGCATTGGTGAGAACAACAAAAAGATCATGATAGGTTAATTGATGAGACTGTGTCAAGAGTTGAAATTGTTCTACAAAGGTTGTTGGATCAGCAGTAAAAGAACCAAGTCTGGCCTGGATGAGAGCTAGTTCAGTCATGGGGAAGGAGGTATGAACGCGGACGACTTCACACAAGGGCGCCATCATGTGGCTCATATGTGACTTGGAACGAGTGAGAGGTGGGGTTGGAGCATGCGGTGGAGCAGTAGGAGGTGTTGAGGGAATGGGAGAAGTAGGAGACCTAGGAGGAGAGGAGGAGTCTGATGGGGGAGGGGGAGGAGCGGGTTGGTTTCCTGGTATGGGGGAGGGTCATCCGCCGTCCCGCTGTCTGAGGAATGAAGAGGGAGGGGGTTGGAGGTGGAGGGACCCAGGGCTAGTAGAAGTGTGGGAGGAGGTGATAGAAGAGACAGTCTCCGCCGAGCAGTGGAACAATGAGAGGGCTGGTTGCTAAGATAAGAAAAACCCTGGACATATGGAATCTCTGACCACTTTCCTTGATGCTCACAAAAGTTATAGATCCCTAATTAGACCCGGTTCAAGGGAGCTGTTAGGTGGCCAGACATTTTGATTGTCTAATTGATATTGGGGCCAAATTTGAGTGGATAAGCAAATTAGCCATTCGGGTTTTAGGTCAAGGCCCTCCAGATTCCTGAGTAATCATTCCATAGGAGAGTCTACGGGTATGGAAGAGTCAGAGCCCATGACCACCAGGACAGGAGGTTATCAGAAGTCCAGACGTCTCCAAGAGTTCTGATAGGACCCCCTCTTTTTCTAGATCCGGTCTAGAAAGCTGAAACTCGGTCTCTTGTGAAGGCGTCCCTTGCACAAGATAGGAGTTTACAGGGAGCTAAGTCCCAGACTTAGCTCAGTTGAGTCCCGGACTCAACACGGCAAACCCGGTTTGCCAAAACTGAGGGACAGAGGGCCTGGGCCCCTGGCCTTGTCCCGGACGTGGTCCTCGTGGGTGGTCTAGGACTCTGGGATCTCCCGTTACCCGAAAGACACCTCAGAAGGGGGAACTTACCCAATATCCATTGTAGGCCTGAAGATAGGTAGATCGGTGCTGGCTGTGAGAACAGCGCCAATGAAGGTAGTCACGGACGTCGGGTGGGGGCTGAGTTGGAGCGTCTTGGTATCTTGGTTTCGGGTCCCCAGGTATTTTAACCTGTGGGCCTGGCAATCCCAGATCCCGCTTCTGACACCAATGAAAGGGAATAGTGACACTCAACAACTAGGCCACACACACACTGAGAGGTCCAACTGGAGATTTTATTCAAGGGGTAGGAGGAGAGACAGAACAAATGGAGGAAGAAGAAGGAGAGAGAAGAACAAAGAAAGGAAGGTCCTTTTATCAGTTTTGGGGTGGGCTATTGCTTATTTATGAGGAGTGAGCTACTTTTAACCTACCACAGGCCAGATTGCTTTTATGGGCCCAGTCCTGCAGGCACAGGTTTCAACTTCTCCAGACCACTGTGGCCTTGGGGGAGGGAAGCCAGAGATAAGGGCATGAAGTCATTTTAGGAGCCAAGGGGTACCAGGAGAATGCAGCCTGTGAGGCGGTGTCACAGCATACTTTAACATGATCAATTTCCTAACAGTATCGAACCTGGGAATTGTCTTGGGGACTCCTGACCAATTGGATTGAATCTGAAACGTACCATGGAATTGTAAGATACTAATGATGGGAGAAACTGGGTGAGAAGTAATTAAGAACTCTGTACTGTATTTTTAACTTTTTTGTGGGCTGGAGATTGTAGTCTAAAACCATTCCAAAATCAGAATTTATTTAAAAATAACACTCAAACCAAAAACTTTCGGAATTCATGAAAAAATCATATCCCATTCATCAAGAGAGGGTAGGGGATACCTTTACTTACTGTAATCAAAGGGGGCAAATTATAGTAATTGAAAAATCAGACTCAGCATCTGACTGTGAGAGTACCAGAATCTAAAAGATTTTAATTAGTCATTAAAAGTGATAATAAAAAAGGCTGAATTCATCACCCACAATATGTCTCCTACACTATAGTCAGTTCCTATGGGGAAGGAATGAGACCCTATGATCCAGGATGGGACTATCTGGATGTATAACCTTGAGAACTGAGATGACAGATTTATCCTTATGCTCCAGACCAACAGAAGAGAGATACTAGTGCTTGCTAGAGGACAATGGCTTCCCATTCTCTGAAAGCCATGCAGAAATCTCACTGAAGAGGATAGTTTTCAAGATGCTTCTCTTTTCAAGGTTTATCCGACCCTCTTTAGTGTTTCTAGACCAATAACTAGAGCATGTTTCATTGTGGTCTGTCTGAGGAAGAATCAAACCTGTACCTGTTTTAGTAAAAGGAGATATTCATCAAATATATACTGAAAGAATCAGAACATAGCCAGGGCTATCCAGCTATGTCCACTGGTGCATTATGTATATGTGCAGGGAAAGTGGACTTAGGCAAAGATGTCAGAGATTTGTTGAGTGTAAACCCAAATAAGTAAGAAAAACATGGAGAGACTGAATTATGCTGAAACTGATAAAGTTATTTTCTGTCATCAGGAAGGTAGAGGCTCTAAAGAGGTTGTATTAGGAAAATGGAAATGTTGCATTCCTTTGTACACCAGAGATTGTGCATTGCCAGAGTTGTCTTTTAACTGCCCAATCACTTCATTATGAGAAGCAACAGTAAACAATCAGTGTGCCCTCTTGTTTGTAAAACCGGGTCTGGCTCCTAGTAACTTTTTAAAAATTTTGTTAATTGGAAAAACTCATGAAAAGACTGAGTACATACACAGAAAGGCAAATACAACTAGATATTTTCATATATTCAGCATAAAAGCAGAAGAACTAAAAGTATCTGTAAAATGTAAATGTTTTTCAAAGGCTAATCTTCAACCCTTTGCTCTTAATACAACTCCTTTAAAACATCTTTCGGCTAACTGCCCCAAGTCTCCTAAAACTGTCTGAGCCTGCTTATTCACATGCATAATCCACACTGATTATATTCCAAGAACTCTTTTTTATACTATTCTGCTCAAATATCCTTAATGCCTTATACGCTAAAACTAAAATTTCTTGCTTTTAAGGCTGTCTTTAATCTGCTTTCTCTTATCTCTAACTAATCTTGTTTTTCATTCCAACACTGAGCTTTAAGGATATCCCAGGTTCAGTGCTTTTTGGAAGCCCTTGCAAATATTTCCTTCTTTTTAATGAAGAACAAACTAATGATTAATCATAGAAAATGATAAATGCTATGAAAAAAAGAAGGCAGGATTAAGAGGTACAGGGTACTTGTGAGAAGTGTATTTTTACATTTATTTAAGCATCTGGCTGGATCCTACAAGAATCTGAATTTTGACTTGCTAATATCCGAATCGTCGTATATGTTATGCCCTGCCTCTATAAAACCTCAGCAAGTCAAAGGCAGGAGTGGGCCTCCTATCTTTGCAGTCCCTGGGCCAAGCAGTATTTTTATGGAAGACCCGATGGGAAACGCACAGTTGTGAGTCTCCACAGAGCCCTGGGGATTATTCCAGCGGGGCTTGTCTTGGGCATCTGGGAGGGTGCAGTTTTGCCCCTAAACGCCCCAGAGAATAGCCCGATCCTTCAGATTCTCTAAACCACCTCTGTGCCGGCAGTTCTGTTTCCAGGGAAACGGACAGCGACGTGAACTAAACAGGTGGCCTAAGGCTACCCGGGCCTAGGAAGAAGTATAACAGGTGTAAAGAAAATTGCTACCGAAAAGCCTACCTCCCCTCACGAAACACCGCCCTCTGCCGCCTACTTGCCATCACTACAGCTTCCGGGGCTCCCGCGGCTTGCAGTTCTAGAAGCGAGAACTTCCGGCCTCGAAGGGCCCCGGCTCCGAGGCCCGCCGGGGTCCTAAAGATAGAAGGGTGGCCCTGTGGACGCCTGATTTCCACGAATTTCTGCGTCGGAGCTGCTGTTTCCTCTTGGGGAGTAACAGCGACAAGTGCGCTGTGAAAATACTCGCGACAGTGGGACCTCGCCTCGGGAGGGAGGTGGGGGCGGAGCGTGGGGCCCGGGCGCAGACCCGGAGC
>NW_022900941.1:33219229-33254146 GCF_012274545.1 Fukomys damarensis | reverse complement strand
CCGGACCGCAGCGACAGGGGCTCGGGCGCAGGCGACATGTCTCTCTTCGCCGCCAACCCCTTCGAGCAGGACGTAGGTGAGAGCCTTTTCGGCCCTGGGCTTCTGTTTGTCCCGCAAAAAAGTGGGCGGTGGCGACTGTGGAGACTGGGAAGTAAGCGAGGGAAGGGGCGGTGCCGCTGCCGAAACGTCGGGTGTTTGGGGGGGCCCGTGGCGCACCTCCTGGTGGCCTGAGGCTGGGGTTCCTGAAAAGGGCTGTTCCCTTCGCCGAGCGCAGTAGTGGGAAGAGCCGGATTTCGTTGGAGTCGAACTGCGGAGTTGGCGATAACAAACTTCCTGCTCTTTCCAGAGCTAGCTAATTTAATTTCCCTCTACCCCTTGAAGATGTTGTAGGAGACATCTTGCTGTTTAGGGCTCCCCAAAACGGAGGACTTCAACTTACCCCCGTTGAATAGGGAGAACTTACCTCACATTGCTTATATGTGCATCCAAGTCCTGAATAGTGCAGGTACAGGAGGTGTTTACAATTGTGAAGATGCTATGAGATGTTCTGTCTTAAGGGTATGAAACGGCAAACTTCAGAATCTTACAACATCCAGAATAACACACATTTGTTGGGGCAAAATATTAATTGATCCCTTGCAGTGACTATACGATGAGAAAAAGATGAACGTGACGTAAGACCTTATTGAGTATTAGGATAACCATAAGACACACTGGCTGAGAAAACATTTTTGTAGCAGTAGCTCCATATCTCTGGGTAGATTTTTAGGAGTTAGAATGAAGAAAAGCATGGCTGAAAATTGTGCGCGAGTCACGCAAAATACTGTACATTTGAGCAGTGAGCCACCCGTTTCATAGTTTAAAGTTAATTATGAGGACTAGAAAGTGTCTCATTTTGATACGTTATGTAATCCCAAAACTGTATTCAAAGGAGGTACTTTTTTACGTGTTTACCCTTAGTCTTCAAATATGTATTGACATTATTTCATGCAGCGTTGTTCTTTTTAGATGAACACAAGTGACTGTCATAAATATAGAAAATATGCTGAGGCTCAGTCTGCTTTTGGAACACATTTCTTCTTTTGCTTTAGTTATACTACCTTTGTGAGACCTGTAATTTTGTTGAAACAAAAGGTCTCACTGTGTAGTTTAGGCTAGCTCTGAACTCAATATGTATCCTTGCCTGGCCTTGAACTTGAGGCCATCCTCTTGCCTCAGCCTCCCCATTGCTAGTATTACAAGAATGCACCACCACACCCGATGAAACCTGTATTTTCTCTTACTATCATGAAGGCTTTCATTTAGTTTGAGTGAAATGACCCAGATGAAGCAAGAGTGTAAGACCAGTTACTTTAAAACTTAGTAACTGCGCTCTTTCTTCAAGGTTAAAGTTTTCTGGAAGCCCATTTTTTTCCCGGCTGAAAACTTTTCTAGTAAAAGTAGTCTGAATTGCTCTGCCTATTTTGGTTTTTTTTAATCTTCCCTTCAGTGGCTCCTGAGGTCCTTGCATGGTTTAGTAGATCACAGTGTCCTACCACTGTAATAGAAGAGGTACTGGTAATTGTTCATTGATTTTTTTTTTTTTTAATGGGTAGAGCCATCAACCAGTTTCAAGTTTTTATTAGCTCAGGTATGACTGCAATCATTGTCTAAAAGGTAAGTTAGGGGGCTGGGGATTTAGCTCAGTGGTTCTGCTGCCTGCCTCGCAAGTGCAGGGTCCTGAGTTCGATCCTCTGTACAAAAAAAAAGCCAAAAACAAAAACAAATAAACAAAAGGTAAGTTAGGGGTGAAAGAATGAGTTTATTTGAGGGTGTATAACTTCAAAAATTGGAACAAAATACTAAGGAATCTTAAATGAACAAAAATTATGCATTGTATTTTTATATCTTAAGGCTTCTTTTAATTTAAAATAGGTAAATCAGTCATGATTTGATTTGATTTGACTTCTGTGTTTTAGGGGCTATGAATTGAACCTAGGGCCTTCTGCATGGTAGGCAAGTCCTCTACCACTGAGTCATATTCCTAGTCATTGATTTGTGTTTCTACTGGAATTTTCCTTTATGTTGTCATCTTTTTCACCTATTTTCCTTGACTTAGATTTTTACTTTTCTTCAATCATACCTTTGTTCACTCTTCAGTCAGCAGCATGCATCAAATAGCTACCTTTGTCAGCCATTGTGTTAAGTTCTGGGGACACAAAAATGAATAAATATACTTAGTTCTTGCCCTTCAGAGGCTCACGTAGCTAAAAAAGAAAAGTGCAAGGATCGGAGTTCAATCTCTGGTACCAAAAGAGAAGAAAAAAGAAAAATGTAGTTTTATGTGATAAGTATAGTGTAATACATATAGGAATAGTGAGATGCTTTACATTCTCCCACTATTTATTTACTTTTTTTTTTTTTTTTGGTTTTTTGAGACAGGGTCTCACTATGTAGTTGAGACTGACCTGGAACTCACTATGTAGCCCAGGCTGGTCTCGAACTCAGCGATTCTCCTGCCTCAGCCTCTTGAGTGCTGGAATTACAGGCCTGTGTCACCAGGCGGCTGGTTTTGTTTTGTTTTTTTTTTTTTTCAGACCAGGTTTCACTATAGTTTAGGCTGTCCTTGAATTTTCTATCTAGCCCAGGCTGATTTTGAACTCCCAGTGATCCTCCTGGCTCAGCCTTGGTGCTGAGATTACGGGTATACACCACCACACTCAGCCATCCTCCCTTTTACTTAAAACAGTCTTCTTCCTGAAGAGATGAGAAGCACTTTAAGGTAGGAGCTTTCTCATAGTGGTTAACACTATCCTCTCCTCACTATCAGGAAGTAGTTACTTCTTACTGTGCGTATATGATATGGTTATCCACCAAGGAGTTTCCAAGAGGAAGGTAAAACATGACAGAGTCACAATGGGAAGCTTTAGGGCTTAGTATTAAAAGGGAAGGTGTTATTTCTTTATATTCTATACCAATTTTTCCAGTTAAACTACATTTGTTCCCAAGTCAGATCTTGTCTCTTCTCCCCTAACTCCAGTTCATGTTTATGTTTTTCTTGCTTATTCACCAGGTAAAAATTTTTTTGCCTGCTGTATACTGCTGATTGCTAAGTGTTTGCTGTTTTCATCAATTTTAGCATGTGTGTCTTTAAAGCTGATTTTGAATTTGGTACCACTGTAAAATTCTTTTGATGTAGCAGTTTCAAGTGTGAACTTTTACCTTGAGAGGGTATTTCCTCCAACTGAAATTTTTTAAATTCTTTTTTTTTTTTTGGTACTGGGGATGGAATTTAGGACCTTGTGCTCGTGAGACAGGTGAGACAGGCAGCAGCATTACTGAGCTAAATCCCCAGTCCTCCAAGTGAAATTTGATTATGTGTATTGTTTCATGTTTGACTTTTGTTGTGTTAGTAGAACTTGACAGATTGCTTGGGGCTTTCAGTAATGCAATCTTTTTCTCCAGTGAAATTTTATAAGAAATCCCAATATAAAAGCAGATAGTGACAGTATTCCAATGATAGCAATTTATTGTATATATTCAAATTTATGAAATTTACTTAAGGCAATCCTTGAACATACTGTATTATAACCTTTGTAAAAAGTTAAAAATAAAAATTTTGGTTACAGATGAAAATGGTAGCCTCAACAGGCAGCTTTTC
Source organism: Fukomys damarensis (assembly GCF_012274545.1). Classification (NCBI taxonomy): domain Eukaryota; kingdom Metazoa; phylum Chordata; class Mammalia; order Rodentia; family Bathyergidae; genus Fukomys; species Fukomys damarensis. The sequence goes on along the minus strand of NW_022900941.1, from coordinate 33,250,506 downwards.
CTATACCTTATTTTACTTGCATAGGACCAAAAAATTCCAATATTTTCAGAAATTACAACTTTTAATCAATATATTTTGAGGTCTTTTTAAACTATGAAATATTTTTAGCATAAAGTATAACAAACTCCATTTTTATCGCTTGACTATTATTTTTTTAGAAGAGCCTAGTTCATGTACAGTTGAAATATTTTAGTATTTTCAGTAGCTGTGTTATTCTATTTTTCCCTTGTCAGAGTTACTCTACCAGTAGTTAGAAATTCTATTTTGTAAATATGTATATTACACATATACGGCTATACTATGTTTTGCATGTTTTTGGACTTCATAAAAATAATGTAATTTTTTTGTTCTATAACTTTTTTGTCATTCAACATTTTTCATGTTATTCAGTTATGTTCTAGCTGTATTTCATTAATTTAATAGCTTTGTGATATTCTATTGTAGGAACACACCACATTATCTATCCAGTTACCTATTGTTGGACCTAAAATTGTTTCCAATTTACTGATATTACAACAACACTGTATTGAAAATTCTTTGTGTTTTCTTGTGTTCATGAGAGGGATACTCTAGGGATTATAGGGAATTCTTCAAAAGTGTAGTTCATGCAGAGTTGAAAAATTGCTCTTTCAATTGTTTGTTGTTGTTTCACTTCTACTCACAGTGTAAGGGAAGTTCCTATAGTTCCTGTAGCTGGATATTGTCAGAATTTTAAATTTATGCCCATTTAATGGCTGTGCAATAATATATTGCTTTCTTTAATTTTGTTTTTATTGCTAGTGAAGTTTAGGATCTTTATGTTTCTAGGTCGTTCCATTTTTTCTATACATTGCTTTTCATTACTTTTGTATATTATACTGTTGGATTACTTTTTCTTTTTAATTTTTAGCGTTCCATGTATTGTACTACTTTTCCATTGACAATGTGAGTTGCAAAATTGTGTTCTAGCTTGTTGCTTTCTTGTGTTTCTGGTATATTTTATTGGAAAAATATGTTTTGTGGGGCACAGTGTACATGTGTGTAATTCCAGCTGCTTGGGAGGCTGAAGCAGGTGTATCACAAGTTTGAGACCAGTGTAGGTACTTCTTGAGACCCTATTTCAAAGAAATTAAAAAAGGCCTAAGGAAAAAGAAAGTAGGTTACTGTTTTTTTTGTGTGTGTGTGTGTTTTGTTTTTTATGTACCACAGATCAAACTTAGATCTGTGCTTGCGAGGTAGATGGTGTCACTGAGCTAAATCCCTAGCCCACTAGGTTAGTTTTAATTTGGTGATATTTGTCATTCCTCTTTGATTTTATTTTTCTTATGTAAGAGATAGCCATTTTTACTTCAGAGCTAAAAGGATCATATACTGTTTTCATTTGAAAGTTTTACTAAAATTTTGTTTTTCACATTTAGGTTTTTAACCTACGAAGACTGAATCTGCAGGCTTTATGTCTGTGCTTGCTTTCCTACACTATTCTCTTTATCCCTGCACCAACACCATTTTTGTCGTCCTTTATAAATAGTAGTGCAAATCCATATCTCATTTTTCTCCTGTTTGATTGTCTCACCTATTTTGGGGTCTGTTCTTCCGTATGAATTTTATGACAGATTGGTTAAAATCATTATAAAAGGAGATTTCTTTTAGGCTCTTAGGATTTAAGATAAAAGATACTGTAATTTTATTTTTGTTTCACATAAGTTGATGTTAATTAAATTATACATTTTAATTCCTTGATAGTAACATTTAATTCTAAGCTCATGTATTACAGTTTCAAAATAAGACAGGATTAAGAAAATAATATTCTAGAAGTAAACATACATTGTGATACTACAGCAGTATTGTTAGGCAGATATGACCTGTTTTCTGTTTAAATAAAACTCAGAGATGTCCTTTATAGTATTAAGGGTAAACCTTGTGCTAAGTAGCCAGTTCTAGGCCAGCCTGTAGTGAGATCCTGTCTCAAAGAAAGAAAAAAGTGTAGACTTTGTTTAGTATGTAGAATGGAATATCAAACATTGAGTAATTGACAATTGATAATTCTGACCATCTAAACAAACATAAAAATAAAACTTAAGAATATTTTCTTTTTCCCTCCCTCCCTAAGCCTCCCCCTCTCCTCTCCTCTTTTTTTTTCTTTTCTTTTAATTGAAGTCTCTGCACTGAGCTACATCCCCAGCCCTTTTTCAAAATGTTTTGAGAAAAGGTCTTGCAAATTACCTAAGCGGAGGTTTGAACTTGGAATCCTCCTGCCTCCACCCTAAGTGCTAGAATTACAGGTATGACCTCCTACACCTGGCTTACATCATTTCCTGTTATTTTTCCCTCCTCCTTGATTGCCTTTTTCTTTTCTTTCTTTTTTTGTGCAGGTGAGACAAGCACTGTGCTAGTAAGCCATATCTGTTACCTTCTGTCTCTAAATATGACCTTTTCAGTTCTTTCTGTAGCTTGATTCATCATCCTTTCTGCCCCCATAAAGAAGTGGAGTCTCTGTTGCCCAGACTGGCCTCAAAATCCTGGACTGAAGTCATGGGCAGGCCTGATTTTTTTACACTTTTAAGTTACAAAGTTTTTCTTTGTATCTTACAGTAGTCTTCCTATTATCAAAATATCAGCCAATTAGCAGCTTTTTTCAAGCCCCACCCCTGCTGAGGATATTGTTTCTAGAAACCTGAGACATTTGGTTTTGCCTGTTCTTTTCCCCCATCCTTCCTTTCTTCTCTAGGACTAAGTTTTACATTGACTTATTAGTATCTTCAGCTGTTCTAAGTGTAATAAACATTGTGCCCATCTTTTAGGTGTAATAAATATCACTCCTGTCTTTGAACTGAAAGGGACTTTTTGTTATTTGGAGAAGCTTCTTTTGCTTTCATGTGTCATAAATTATCTGAACACTATTGTCTAAAAACTGTTCAAGGAAATATGGCAGGTACAATAGTTTAGTTTTCCTTATAATACTAAGTACTTGAAATGTACTTTGGGGAAGCTGAAGAGAAGAACTTAAAAACAAAAAACCAAAACTTTATTGCCTTAATAGGCCCTGTTATGTTGCCTGGAGATGAATAAATGTGTTTCATATAGGAATTAAAAGTGGGACAGGTATTAGGGAATGAACCATTGCCCCCTAAAAGTTACTGACATTCTGAAGTAGCCACCTACTTATTTTTAGTTCATATTACTTCAGCTTCTTGTCAAAAATTTGTAGTGCATGATGGTGTGATGTTAATATTCAAGTATTTATTTCATTATATTTTTAGTATAATTTATCTAATGAATATTGATGTTGATCATCTTTAAATACATTTACTAAATGGATACCTTCTTTTTCAAAGTATATTTAAGTCTTTTGTTCATTTTTCTTTTCACTTAGCTTTTGCCACTTTTCTAAGCCTGCCAGCCATTTTAAATTAATTTTAAAATTGAGAGTCTGGATTCAGATTTGAGTCAGGTGAACTATCCAAAGCCCATACACTAAGAAGTAATATTCAAAGCTGGATGTAAAGAAGTCAGGTCTTCAGTGTTTAATTAGTGAATGGCATACTACTTTTGAAGCCTGAAGACACACTCCACTGTGTGCATAATGATGTTCTTCTGTGGGGGTCAATAAGTCACTTGCTAGCCTCTCTGCTTTGGATCCTCCATCTGTGACTCTTTGGTGTGGTAGTGGCTACTCTGGAGTCTCATTGTTTTTCTTTTCTCCAGCCTAGTGTCTTGCACAAGATGCTTCCTTGACAGGTCTATCACAGTAGAAATTATGCTGACTAACATTTATGCTTCAGCCCTGTTCCGTGATGTGAGGGTGCACTGGGAATGAGCATACTTGTTTTGTGGAACTGGGAGGGGGCTTGGATCTCACCTAATAGGATTAGAGAGGGCATTTTGGCACAGTTAGGAAGCAAGTGAATTTGCAGGAATATAAAGTCTACCTTAGATCTCTTTTTCTGACTTTTAAATAGTGGTTTAAGTAAATTCATTTTGATGTCTTCCCCCTATTTACTTCTGTCTGCCCCATGTGCCCTATTCTTCCAACACTTCATAGTCCCCACAAAAAGTTTTGGCTGTAAAGAAGTGAAAAAGAGTGGCAATCATATTCTATATCTTCCACAACAAGATGTTCTTAAATATATTGTGTTAATATATTACATAGTAAATGAAGTTAATTTTGGCATTTTGCCTGATCATTTGCTTGTAACAACTAGCAAATTCCAAGTTTTGCTTGGAATGGTCCTGTTTAGCATGTTTAAGTCATTTGTACATAGGGAAACTGAACACTAGCTTGTTGAGAAGCATTAATCTAGCAAGTTGGCACAAAAATTGCACTTGAAGCATTTAAATGTAGTGGTTTAAACTTTAGTGTATACACTGATCCAGACTGTCCAGATTGAAATATGTTTTACTTCTAATTGTATAAACTTTTGCTTGTTGTTTTTCTGTGTACCTGTTTCTTCATCTATGAAATGGGATCCTTACTTCATTTGGTGAGGAATAAAATGGTTTAGCATAAGCAAAATGTCAAGAATTTATTACTTAATTCCTATTAATATTCAGTACTGAGAGGCCTATCTAGGCTTTCGTTTTTGAAATTATGCAGGGTGGTATGTATATATGTATGTATGTATGTATGTATGTATATATGTTTTATGAGACAGGGTCTCACTGTCTGGAACTTGCCTTGATCCTCCTGCCTCGGCCTCCTGAGTGGATTACAGGTTCACACACCGTGCCAGGCTCTGCACAGTATATTTTAATTTTCATTGCTGCTTTTGCCAAAAGTAAACTAAAGAATTGCATCAACAAAAGTTTACTTAGGCAAATGACCACATTAAATGGGGGGAAGATTAAATGAGAAAGTATATATTAAACCCAAGTACCATAGAATGTACCACGTGTCATTAGAGGCGGAGAAAGAGGTGAAATATTTATAATCTCTAAGATTGCGGTAATGGACATTCACTATTTCAATATAGATTTAACTATATAAGAATTGTTTAGAAACTTAATAGATAAATAATTTTAATAGTTAAAAGTGTATGATTTATTCAGGAAAAATCAAATCTCTTACATTTTCAAATAATTAGTTTATAATGAATTGGTGCAAAGAAAGGACAGGATCTATTTTTAGTAAAAGCCATTACCTGTGGTTCTGTGTCAAATTACAAAATGATTTCTATTCATTTACTTGCTTTCCATTTTGTAGGGTTTTTTTGGTGTATGTATGGAAAAAATTTTTTTGGCATTTTTCTCTGCTATTTTACTATAATTTTAAAATATAAAATAGTTTTTGCGTTTTACTACATATAAGGCATGGTTTTTTCCTGTGAAATGGCTATGGTTTGAATGTGCTCCCTAATTCAGGTGTTGTACCAGTGCTGGGAGGTGGGGCTGTGGGATGTATCACAGTCACATGGGCTTTGCCTCCATGAGTAGATTAACGCTGCTATAAAGAGAGTTTATGAGAATAGGTTTGTTCTTTTGCCCTTCACCTTTTGCCTCATAAAAATGCAGCAAGAAGGCACTTGCCAGAGGCTGAAGCCTCAGTCTTGGAATTTCCAGCCTCTAGAAGTACGAGAAGTAAATTTCTATTCCTACATTACTGGGTCTCAGGTATGGAACTATAAAATGGATGAAGACAAGGGCTGGGGATTTAGCTCAGTGACATTGTGCCAGCCTTGCAAGGGCAAGGTCCTGACTTTGATCCCTGGAACAACAACAAAAAACGACCAAGACAAAGATCTAAGCATTACTTTAGCCACGTTCAAAGATACTGTACTGGTATGTAGAATTAAGTTAATCATAATGAATTTTTATGTTTCCCTCTTACACTCTTTTATCTGTATGCCCATGTGATTAGGTTTGAGATATTTTGGTGTTTTGTTTGTGACACTGTCTCACTATGTAGCCCAGGCTGACCTTGAACTCATTATAATCCTACCTCAGCCTCCAGAATGCTGGGATTACAGACAGATGGGCCACCATGCCCATCTGTGATTGGGTTTTATGTTTCTATAAAAATACATTGTGGGGCCAGGGATTTAGCTCAGTGGTTCCAGCACCTGCTTTGTAAGCACAAAGACCCAAGTTTGTTCCCAGGTACCAAAAACAAAACAAAACAAAACAAAAAACCATTGCATTGTGTTTAGAGAATATGCTGTGTATCTTATTCTGGATGACATTGAATTTTAATAGTTCCATAAAGATTTAAAGAAAGCTTTAAAGTCTTTTAATGTACTCATTGTACACAGTTCCTAGGAACACGAATTTAATTACATTACTTTGGTTCAGTGACACCAGTACCCCAAGGATAAGCTCTCCAAAACACTAGTCACAGAGTTTAGCAGAATCTGCCTGAATTTTTAACTACTGAACTATGAGTTGATAGTTGGTGGTTTTTAAACTGTTAATTTCACAGTAGTTTGTTCCATAGCATGTTTAAAAATCTAATATAGAGATTCTGCTTATTTTTCAATCTTTTTTATTTTGTTTTGGTACCGGGGATCGAACTCAGGACCTTGCGCTTGCAAGGCAGACAGCAGAACCACTGGGCTAATTCCCCAGCCCCATTTTTCAAGCTTTTTGAAATTTCTCAAATGTTTTGATATTCCCTAACCCTGTTTCTACATTTTAAAATCTGTTATGTTCATATATTGTACTTTTTAGTTCATATATTGTACAGTTTAGGAGTTGCATTTTTATAGTTTCGGTTTCTTTTTCTTTTTGTTTGTTTGTTTTTGGCACCAGGTCCTTGAGTTTGCAAGGCAGGCAGTGGAATCACTGAGCTAAATCCCTAGCCTATGTTTTCTATTTCTGTGCTCAGCACTTAACATCTCACTTATGACCATCTTTTGCTTTAGGTTATTGAAAATATATGTAATAATCAATCACTTCATAGTTTTGGTTTTTTTGTTTTGTTTTGTTTTGCTAATTCTATTTAGGCTCTGCTAACATCTGTTTATTCACTACTATTTTGATTATGGAGCACTCATTGCATATGTAGTAATTTTTTAATATTATGCTGGATATGTATGGATTATTCTTTTTGTTGTTGTTGTTTTTTGAGACAGGGTCTCACTATGTAGTCGAGACTGACCTGAACTCACTATGTAGCCCAGGCTGGTCTCAAACTCACAGTGATCCTCCTGCCTCAGCCTCCCAAGTGCTGGGATTATAGGCGTGCACCACCATGCCCTGTGGATTATTCTTTGTTGGAATCTGGATTAAATTGTCTTCCAGTGTGGGGCACTGAGGTTCATTCTGTCAGTAGCTAGATTATTGGAGGATCTTTTAGGTTTTGTCAGGCTTGGTTTTATTCTTTGTGAGGCCTATTTCAGTTTTGAACTTTGAATTTTAAATTCTAGAGGGCTTTTACTTCTAAGAGGTGGGCTTTTGGGGGTTTCAACTGAATGAATGAAGTGTTTGCTTTTGGTTAATCTGCTCACTCTGTTCTAACAAAGTTGATACATTGGGTGACTTACAGAGTTGTGATTTATTGTCTTTTTTTTTTTTTTGGTGATTGAAAGGTCAAGATCAAGGGACCTGTGAGGTTAGTGTGTGGTGAGGTTAGGTTGGAGACAGCTTTTTTTTTTTTTTTAATGGGTTGTCCAGTGGCCTTTCCTCTGTAGTATGTGCATGTGAAGAATGAGAGCATTAGCTCTCCAGTGCCTCTTCTTAAAAAGACACTAATCCACCCCCCCAAAAAGGCAAACACAAAGAGTATAAAACTAGAAAAAAAAAAGAAGACACTTAATCCCCTGAGATCAGACCTCATTTAACCTCTTTAGTGGCTCCATCTCCAAATTTAACCACACTGGATGGGGTTAGGGCTTCAACATATGTACTGTTCACCCTATCACCCTGGCACTGGGAATTGAACCCAGGGCCTCATGCCTGCTAGGCAAGTGTTTTACCACTGAGCTACATCCACAGGCACCTCCTCTGTTTTGTTTTTTCAATTTTGAGACAGGCTTTTGCTGAGTTGCCCAGGCTGGCCTTGAACTTGCAGTTTTCCTAGCTCAGCCTCCCCAGGTACCTGGGATTACCACCATACCTGGCTTCAACATACAAATTTTCAGAGGGATACACACGTTTAAGTCCTTAACAGGTAGGATAGCTCCCAGCACTGCCATGACCTTTCAACCACATATAGTATAGTAGAGCACCTCTTCTAGACACTGTGTGGGTGTAGCTTGACCAAGCACCTATGGTGAATCCCTGTGTTTATAAATCTGGTCTCTGACACCCAGCTGTTCTATTTAAACTACTGTCTATTGTGTTGGGATAGGGAAGTATTTCTATGCAGAAAGCTGGGGTCATCATGAGAATCTGTATTTCTCTTCCTTCAAAGGCAACTGCTGCCTGTTATTCATTTCCCGGAAACAATTACTTTATCTATCTTAACTTGTTTTATAGTTGTTTTTGGTAGGATAACAAGTCTCCTATCAGACATTTTGTCACATTTGGAAACAAAGCAGTCATGAGTTGTCATTTCCAAACACAGTAGGAGGAGCTTTAACAGTTTCTTGCAAGCATTCTTGTTTTATATAGTTAAAATTTTTATACCAATAGAGCTTATTTTATTAGAAGTTTTATGGGTAGATGAGTTCTTTTTAGAGCTGTATTTTGAACCTAATAGACTGTGTGGAGGGGGAGTCTTTTTGTTCCTTGTAGGCATTGATAGAATGGTTCTTATGGTATTGTTAGACTCTTTCTAAAATACCTCACTGTGTATTTGAGGCTCCCTATATACAGTAATCAAAGCCTGGTGATGAAATGTTATGACTTACACCCACCAAACCCTGGCAATTTAACATTTAGGCCCCAGGTGGGCTCTTTTAAGTCTCTCCATCTCTATGTATTTTACAGAAGATAACATAAGATATGGCTCCAACACTGGGCAAAGTGACATACTATAAAAGAATGGTTTCTTAATTATAATATTTAAAATTTTCCATGAGTTTAAAATACTCCTAAGTACATAATTTAACTGTTATTTAGTTCACTTTAAAAATGAAGTCCTTTTTGGCAGGCCATTATAATGTCTTCAGATTTTATACTTTTTTAAAAAGAATAATTGTGAATCCTATATTTGTAGAGGGTAAACTTGGCTTGATACAGTATTCAAATCAGAATTTTTCCATATTCTTTGAAAAATCAAAGTAAATCAAGTAAACAATGTGTTCTTTTGTGTATTTTTTGAAATTGTTGGAAGGCTTTTGGGAGTATCAAAATAGGCTTATTTGATTATATCATATAGACAATAGAAAAAATCATAAAAAATTGAGTTCTAGCAGAACTACATGAGCTATTAGGTGATCCAAGATCTGATTTAATTGATTGAATGTTTGTATTTGTACTCATACCCGTGGGTATACACAAAATTTGGTAATTGATGTTGCTAGCTTTTCAGATTTAAGAGGAAAGAGTAGATTCCTATGACAGCGTGGAACGTCAGCTTGATTAGTGTTGTGACCCACCTGCCCAGGGGATTGGTGGAGCACAGTTCTGGGTATGCCTGGGTGGGTCAGAGAGAAGAGACTGGGGTCTATGTCTGGTTCCTCATCCCTTCCTCTCTGGTACTGTTCTCTTGCTCTGCTGCCGTAAACTAATTATCTTTGCTCTGCTATTGTGTTGTGGTTTAGATCTAAAATGCCTCCTGTGTGTGGAAGGTGATTGGCTTATGGGGTGATATAGCTAGCATGCACTTGGTAAGTAGGAGGAGACATATCACTGGGGTCTTGGCCTGAAAGGTTGAATCTTTCTCCCTAACTCTTCTCTCTGCTTTCTGTCCACTATGCCATAAGCATCTCTGCTATGCCTCTTTGCCATTCTGTTTCTTTGGAACCAGCTGACCCTGGAATGAGCCAAAATAAATCTCTCCTCCTTTAAGTTGTTCCAGCAAGAAGAACGTGACCAAGACAAATTTTGGTATCAGGAGTAAGGTTGTTGCTATGACTACTTCATTATGTGGTTCAGAAGCCTTGGAACTGACTCCCAGGATGACTTTGGAAAGATTTGGCCATGTCAGATGAAAAAGCGCTAGAAAGCTGTAAACCAAGCTTCATGGGAGATTCTGGTCAGAGCTCTGAAGACCAGAATGTTGATAGAAATGTGTACAGTAAAGATCATGTTCAGGAGTTTCAGGTGGTGACAAGCATACCATTGGCAGTTGGACTCCAGGTCATGTGTGTGCTCTGGTAGAAGATGTGTGTATATTTTGTTTAGGTCCTAAGACTGTGAGACTGAGATTAAGGGCAGTAGACTAAAGATGGGTATAGATACATATTCCTATAATCCCAGCACTCAGGAGGCTGAGTCAGAATGATGTTTGAGCCCAGCCTGTGATACATAATGAGTTCAAGTCCAGCCTGAACTACATAGTGACCCTGTCTAAAAAAAATAAAAAGATAAAGGATAGTGTACTAATTAATCTAGCATAGGAAATTTGGAAATTTCAAGTCAGCCTGACATTCAGAGTATAGTATAGTTACTGCTTGCTATTTTTAGCAAGATCTGTAAGAGACAGAAACAAGAAGCCCAAAGAGTTCATTTTTTCCACAGTCCCACCAGCATGTATGGGTATATTAGTTGATTTCTTGGTAGCAGCCATTCTTTCTGGAATGCAATGCCGTCTCAGCATTGTTTTAATTTGCATCTCTTGAATGACCAGTGATGTTGAACATTTTTTCATATATTTATTTGCTATTTCTACTTCACCTGAGAAATGTCAGTTCATTTCAGATCCTGTTTTTGGATTGAGTCTTTTAACTTGGGAGACCTGTTTTTTTTAAAGTTCTTTTTATATTCTAGATATCTTTTGTCTGAGTAACAGCTGGAAAATTTTTTTCCCACATTGTGGGTTGTCTCGGTTTATTTGCTGTGCGAAAGGTATTTAATAAGGTGAGATCCTGGTTGTTGATTCTTTGTGATATTTCCTGTGGGATTGGGGTTTTGCTCATAAAGTGTACACCAATGTCTTCAAAAATTCTCTATCTTCCAGCAGATTTAATGTTTCTGTTTTAATATTTAGATTTTTGATCCATTTTTATTTTAGTGCATGGTGAAAGATATGGGTCTAGTTTTAAACTTTGACATGTGGAAAGCCAATTTTTCCAGCACCACTTATTAAAAAGGCTCTCTTTCTTCCAATGAAGGTATTTGGCTCCTTTGTCAACAATTCAAAGATAAGGTTGCTGAGTGTGTTTGGAGTTATTTCTGCATCTTCTACTCTGTTCCATTGATTCTCAGGTCTGTCCCCCCCCCCTTGCTGGTACCATGCTGTTTTTATCACAATAGCTTTGTAGTATAATTTTAAGTCAGCGATTGTGGTGCCCCCTTCCCTTGTCTTTGTTGTCCAGAATTGCTATTTGGCTATTGGCTATTCCAGGTCTCTTCTGGTTCCAAATGAATTTTAGGAGTGTTTTCTCTACTTCTGTGAGATACACTATTGATTTTTTTTCTTTTTTTTTTGTATTTGGGATTGAGCTTGGGACCTTGTGCTTGTGATAAAGGTTGCAGAACCACTGAGCTAAATCCCTGGCCTATTGTTATTTCGATCCAGATTGCATTAAATCTGTTTAACCATTTTGGAAGTATGGCTATTTTTGCTCTATTGGTTCTTCCTACCCAAGAACAAGGAATATCTTACCATTTCTGATATTCTCTGATTTCCTTTTTCAGAGTACTGTAGTTTTCTATGTAAGTCTTTTGCTTCCTTCATTAGATTGACTCCTAGGTATTTTTTTTTTCTTTTTTGGGGGGGATACTATTGTGAAAGGTGTTTCCCCAATTTCTCTCAATGAGTTTTGTTATTTATGTACAGGAATACTATTGATTTTTGAGTATTGACTTTGTATTCAGCTGCACTAATGAATTTGGTTATTAAATCTAGAAGTTTTTTGGTGGAGTTTTTGGGGTCTTCTAGGTAGAGTATCATGTCATCCACAAATAATGATAATTTAACTTCTTCCTTTCCCATCCTTATTCCTTTTATTTCTTTCTCTTGTCTAATTGCTCTGGCTAATATTTCCAGAACTTTATTGATAAGAGTGGTAATAATGGACATCCTTGTCTTGTTCCTGATTTTAGTGTGAAAGCTTTCAGTTTTTGTCCATTTAGTGTGATGTTGGCTGTTAATTTGTCATAGATGGCTTTTATCAGATTGAGATAGAGACCATCTATTCCAATTTTCTGTAGGGTTTTTATCACAAATGGTGTTGGACTTTGTCAAATGCTTTTTCTGCATCTATTGAGATGATTATATGGGTTTTTTTTGTCCTTGGCTCTGTTAATATAGTGTATACTTATTGATATGTGTATACGGAACCATCCCTGTGTCCCTGGGATAAATCCTCCTTGATTTTGGTGCATCATCTTCTTGATGATTTGCTGTGTTCTATTTGCCAGTATCTTACTGAGGATTTTGGCCTGAAGTTCTCTTTTTTTGGTTGAATCTTTCTGTGGTTTTGGTATTAGGGTAATGCTTGTTCCCAGGAATGAATTTGGGGGAATTGCTTTCCTTTCAATTTCATTAAAGAATTTGAGAAGTAATAGCATTAGGTCTTCTCTAAATTTCTTGTAGAAGTCAGCAGTGAATCCATCAGGACCTGGGCTTTTCTTTTTTGGTAGGTTTTAATTTCATCTTCAATTTCACTGACTGATAGTGCTTTATGTAGAATTTTTATATCTTCTTAACTTTGGGAATTTATGGGTATATAGGAATCTGTCCATTTGTTCTGTGTTTTCTATCTTATTATTAATGTAAACTGATGTAATGACTGTGGAAATCAGTGTGGCGATTCCTCAAAAAACTAAAACTAGAAATTCCATTTGACCCAGCTATTCCCCTTCTTGGTATCTTCCTGAAATAATTAAAGGCATCATTCCATGGTGATATGTGTATACCAATGTTTAGAGTAGCACAGTTTGTAATAGCTGAATCTTGGAAACAGCCCAAATATCCATCAACTGATGAATGGATGAAGAAGGGGTGTGTGTGTGTGTGTGTGTGTGTGTGTGTGTGTACATACACACAGAGGAGTACTACTTTGACATAAAGAAGGATATGCTCGAGACACTTCTAGCTAAATGGATGCACCTTCAGACCATATCTTTTTTAAAATTTAATTTTATTGGTATATTTTAGGTATACAATATAATGACATTCATCATTGGAAATTTGCACCTTTGCATAATCTATCTTGGTTCTTCTTTTTTCCCTACTCCCCTGCCCTCCCTTCAACCCCTCCACCTCTCCTTATTTACAGACTTTTATTTCCATTTTCTCATATTAATTCCATTCCCTTCTTTCTTTTTCCTTACCCCTCCCACTTCCCCTTCCCCTTTGCTCCCTTTCTTTCTATTTCACATTATCTATTATACCTTCTGGTCCTTATTTACACTTTCAGTTTCTCACACCAGAAAAACTATTTGGTATTTATATGTGTGTCCTATTTATTTCACTTAAGAGTTTGGCTTCAATGTGCATCTGTTTAGCTATGCCTCTAATTTCTCACTTTTTATGGCTGAGTAGTACTCTATTTTAAAAACTACATTTTATTTTTATCCAGTCTCCAGTTAATGGGCATTTGGGCGGTTTCCAAATTTTAGCTAACTGTTCTGCTATTAACATGGGTGCACATATAATGCTGTGGTATGATTCTTTTAATTCTTTTGGGAAGATACCAAGCAGGGGAATGGCTAGTTCAAATGGAACCTCCAATCCTAGTTCTTTGAAGTATCTCCATACTGATCTCCACAGTGGTTTCACTAGTCTACACTTCCACCAGCAGTGGAGAAGGGTTCTGTTTTCCCCACAGCCCCGCCAGCATTTGTTATTGGTTGATTTCATGCCATTCATTCTGGGCTGAGGTGGAATCTCAGCATTGTTTTCATTTACATCTCTCAAATAACCAGTGATGTTGAACATTTTTTCATATGCTTATTTGATATTTCTACTTATTTGTCTGAGAAATGTCTATTCATTTGAGATGCCCATTTTTGGATTAGGTCTTTAAATTTGGGAGGTCTGATTTTTTTTTTAGTTCTTTATATATTCTAGATAGTAGACCTTTGAGGAACAGCTGATAAAAATCTTTTCCTACATTTTGGGTTATCTCTTCACACTGTTGGTGGTTTCTCTTGCTGTGCAGAAGCTTTTTAATAAGAGATCCTTATTAAAGGATTGTTTGTTGATTGGTTGTGCTAGTTCATGTGCAACTGAGGTTTTGTTCATAAAATCTTTTCCTACACCATTGTCTTCAAGAGTTCTACCTACCCTCTCTTCATTGAGACCACACTCAGTGAAATGAATTGGATACACACGTTTAAATACTGCATTGTTTTAGGTGTAAAACTGAAAGTGCAAATAAGGACCAAAATGTAAAATAGATTTTGGGAAATGGGAAGAAAAATGTTCAAGTAGGAAGGAAAACGGGGAGGTCGGAGGGGTAAAGGAAGGAAGGGCAAATAAAAAAATAAAAATAAAAAAAAATGGAAAAAATGGAGACATAACTTTTGTAAAGCTTTAAGGAAGGGAAGAGGGGTTGAGTGGGGAGGTGAATGAGAAAAAACCCGAGATATATCATGTACAGGTACAAATTCCCCAATGATGAATATTATCATTATGTATATCTAAAATGTACCAATAAAGTAAAGCCCCCCCATAAATAAATAAAGACTTCTGTTTCACCAGACAGGTCCTGCAAAGATGGAACAGAGGGGCAATAGAAAAAATGGCTTCAGGACATGTCAGAAATCTGCAGGGCCCCATCCATCACAGGTTCAAAAGTTAAAACCTAAGGGTTTGATTTCAGAAGTCAGCCCTAGGGCATCAAGGTTAAGAAGGGCTATGTAGAGAATTTGGTTGCTGGAGGTCTGTTCCTTGTGCTCTGTTCACAGTGCTCAGCTATTCAAGCACTCAGAGATCTCTGTAGCCACTGTTCAAGGGGGCCCACCTACTGCTTGAGCAGTAAGCAAACACTGGAATCATTTATGTGGTGCTGGTTTTACAGGCTTGAGGAATTCAAGAATTATGGGGGTCATAGAGGCCTCTACCCAGATTTCAGAAGAAGGCCTGAAAGTCCAGGCATTTTGCCTCTGAGTGGGTAGTGTGTGAAAATGAAGCCAGAAGTGCATAGGAGATCCCAAGAAGTTGAAGAAGCCAGGGAAATGGGATATCAGAGGAAAGCTGGGATGGGTGAGCAAAGCAAGCCCAAGGTTGAAGGTGCAAGGACTATATCTTGCAATGTCATAGGGAAGGACTACCCAAGCCATTTGGAGTTTGCCTCTCACCATGTCTTGCCCTGGGTACTATAGGATTTAATATGTTCCTGCTGGTTTGAACCACTGGTGGTACATGTGTGACTGTCCCAGCTGGTGGCTTATGCCCTGGGTAGTACAAACTGGGGTACAGTTATGGACTGAACCTAGTTATTTCAGTTTGGATTTTTTTTTTCCAGTACTGGGGATCGAATTCAGGACCTTGCACTTGTGAGGCAGACACAGTGCCACTGAGTTAAATTCCTGGCCTAGTTGTTTGAATTTGAATACTGTCTAAATATAAAAATTAATACTGTTCATACCAATTAAGAATTATTACCGTAATCAACAAATTTATTTTCACATATTTTGTTCCCTTCACCCTAAAGGTATTGTAATATGATGACATTGGGTTGCCTTTCTTTGCATTATTATAATCCAAGACCCCCTGAGAAATGGTATAAACCACCTGATGAGACAGTCATGCATGTACTGATGGTTCAAGCTTGTGGGAATGATCAAATTCAAATGTGCCTTTTCATATAAAAGAATCAGTCTTCTTTGTACACGGAGAAACACTGGACCTGAGTAGATATATTTTACTTGCATAGTTTGGTGCTTATGTCTAGAACTTACAACAAGCAAAAACACATCTCTGGTTTGTCATTTTATCACATATGGCAAATTACATGTGCTTTTGCTTTCCAGAATCTATAAGTAGTGTTAGAATTTGCATGATTTTTAAAAGTGAATTCTAGCATTTAAATGGAATTAATTGAATATGGTGTTTTTCTCTTTCTTGCTTGCAAAGTATAACTTTTCTTTAAACCTTCTTATTTTTTGGCTTTTAAAAAATTAATCCTTGCTTGAGTGTGGTAGCATAACACATGTAATTCTAGCTTTGTAGGGGAGATCAGGAAGATCGCAGGAAGACAGGAGACAGGAACATCGTCATGAATTTGAGGTCAGCCTGGGATACATACTGAGTTTAAGGCCTGCCTGTACTACATAGCAAGACCTTCTCTCAAAAAAAAAAAATTTTTTTTTTCTTTTTGCTTGCAATTTGAAAATATAATGATGGGCTGCAGATTTACCTCAGTGGATCTGGAGCCTGCCTCGAAAGTGCAAGGACCCAAGTTTGATCCCCACAAAAAAAAAAAGGAAAAAAAAAAAAAAGAAAATACAATGTTAAGTGAAATAAGTCAGATATGAGCTTAAACATTGCATGATTTCTCTTAATGTGAAAAACTGAAAAAATACACATGTATATGTACACATACACAAATAAACAGCAAAACAGAAGGTAGATAAATAGGAAGTAGGGAAAAGTTCAGGGAATCCCTAAATTACCTTTTCTGCTGTTTCAAAAGTAATTTATTATATATGGTAACTCATTTCATGTATATTGCTAGTTTTTCTTTGTTCATTAAAAAGAAAGTTATGTGCTATTATTGTTTCTTCTTTGTAAGAATCTTTTTGTTTCTGAATAACTACTTTGGACATGATATGTAGTGTATTAACTATTATTATTCTTTTCTTTCTTTTTTTTTGGTACCAGTGATTAAACTTGGGACCTTGCACTTGTGAGGCAGGAGGCAGAACCACTGAGCTAAATCCCCAGCCCTGTTATTCTCTTATTTTGCTATGAAATTTTGTTCTATTTTTCATAAGATAAAATAATGGTAGAAAAAGTTAATCCTTATCTTAAAAAAGGAAGCTGCTCTAGATTCATACTATCCTTTCTGCTTGTAACTGAGATATCTCCTATCATATATATGTTTGTGGGGGGGGGTTGCTGTATTGGAATAATAGGATAATGTATTTATTAAAGGGAAAACGGCGTAAAATGTTTCCTTTTCTACTTTTGTGTGGTCTTAGAGATGAAGCCCAGGACCACACATATGCTAAGCAAGTGCTCTACCACTGAGTTCTTCTATGCTCCCAGCTCCATAAAATGCTGCTTTTTGTATCTTAACCCCTTTATACTAGCAGGAAGAAATTGTATGTATCCTTTATATTGAAAATATATAAAACCATATATGATTCAGCTATTCTGATCATGTTTTTTAACCATTTACGGTTTCATTTTTATTTTAGTCCTGAACTGTTTTATTGTACCCTTGCGAATACTCTGAAGGGCTTTTTTTTTTTTTTTGGTACCAGGGATCAAACTCGAGTCCTTGTGATTGCGAGGCAGGTGGCAGAACCACTGAGCTAAATCCCCAACAGCCGTGAACTATTTTAGACAACAAGAAAGATACTGAGAATAAAATAACTTCCGTATACTCAGTATACAAGTATATTAGAAGTCTCAGCTGTATGTCCCTCCACCTCTGGCTTAACATTTATAATTTATACATGTTTGATACAATGTATATATCCTTAAAAATATGTTTAAAATGTTTTAAAGCTTTAGGTAAAATATTCATATATTTCTGGTGGGATGTAAAATATTGTAACCACTCTTGAAAACTGCCATATCCTAAAAAATTAAACATAGAATCATAATATGACCCAGCAATTCTGTTAGCTATATATCAATGAGGAAAAAAATATATTCATACAGAAACTATACATGAATGTTCATAGCAGTGATATGTATTTTTATTAGCCAGAACATTAAATAAAGGAAACTCAGATGTTTATAAGGTGATGTACAGATGAATAAAATGTGGATATCTACTCAGTGGAATATTACTCAGTAATTAAATGAAGTACCAACACATGCTGCAACACTGATGGACTTTGAAAATAGTATGCTAAATAACAAGCCAGTCATACACACACATAAATCTGATACTGTTCACATGAAAAGTCCAGATTAGGCAAATGCATAGAGATGGAAAGCTGATGTGGGGGAGAATAGACAGCAGCTATTAATGAACATAGATTTCTTTCTGGAAGGATGAAATGTTTTAACATGGTGACTGTACAAATCTGTGAATGTGCTAAAAACATTGAGCTGTTAAATGCATCAGTTATGTATTATCATGTGAACTATAGCTCAGTAAAGCTGTTAAAGTTCATGTACATGCTATAAATTCTTAAGCCATTAGCTTTTTTAAAACTCATTATATCTTGAGATTCATGTTTTTGTATATTTAGTTTGGTATATCATTTTTCATATTCCATTGTGTGAATTTACTGCATTTTATTAATGTGATTTCCTTTTGTTGTTAAAATGATTCAGTGGACAGTTTAATGCCTATTCCTTTATATAGTGATGCATCTTTAAAGCTATCTTCCAGATAAGAATTTGATAGGATTATTGATAATTCATTGTTTAAAAGGCATTCTGTGGAGTTCAGTTCATTTAATTTTACACTTTAAAATTGAAGTTAGTAAAAATACACGGTATTCTGAAGTTTATCTGTAGTTCTTTTATCTTTGGCAAGAAAGAAAGTGAGTTTCTTTTTTATTTTTATTTTATTTTTTAGTCCAAAATCCTTTTTGTGTCTTTATTTGGTTTTAGTGTTTTATAAACATAATCCTTTTTTTTTTTTTTGTATGTTACAGAAAAAGCTACAAATGAATACAATACCACAGAAGATTGGAGTCTAATTATGGACATATGTGACAAAGTTGGAAGCACTCCTAATGGGTATGATACCCAGTCAATATTTAGCAGCTTTCTTAACTCACATCGTCTTTTTCTCTGTGTAACTTTGTTTTGTTTTTTGTTTTTTGTTTTTTGAGACAGGGTCTCACTATGTAGTTGAGACTGACCTGGAACTCACTATGTAGCCCAGGCTGGTCTCGAACTCACAGTGATCCTTCTGCCTCAGCCTCCCAAGTGCTGGGATTACAGGCATATGTCACCACACCAGGCTTCTTTATATAAATTTGAAAGGACACTGAAGTCCTGGTTTTAACCAAACTATTTATTTAACTAAACTATTATTTAAGCTAATTACTTAACTGTCTAATTTTGGGAGATAAAAGTAAACAGAGCCCATAGGTTGGGTTTATGATACAAATCTTATCCTGAAAGAAGAAATGAGAGTTCATCTGTAAACCTGAGCTATATTAACATAAATAATTAAAGGCTTGACACAATAGGGACAAGTGTTAACAATGAGTAGATTAGCTGTTTGGGCATTTCCCTGTGACTTATACATGTATGAGAAACTTTCTTTTTAGGTAAATACAATAGATAGCATAATGAAAAAAGTGAACGTTTTTGAGGAGGATGCAGCAGTTAAGCTGAACTGATTATATTCTAAAAGTTAAGAAAGTGGTGAAAGCATTGTTTTAACACTCAGATTTTCATAGTGTATTCATATGTTTATATGTGAATCTTCTAGGCTTAGGCTTACTTAGCCAGTTCTTTTTTTTTTTTTTTTGGTTTTTTGAGGCAGGGTCTCACTATGTAGTTGACACTGACCTGGAACTCACTATGTAGTCCAGGCTGGTCTTGAACTCATAGCAATCCTCCTGCCTCAGCCTCCCAAGTGCTGGGATTACCGATGTGAGCCACCATGCCTGACCCTAGCCAATTCTTTATAAGAAGAGAATGAGAGGATAAGTTTATATGATGTAGTTGTTCTCTTGTAGTTGTTCTTTTGTGTTCACTTTCTATGAGATATGTCCTTATTTTGGTGTACGTAATGATTACAACAATTATTTTTAAAGTTTGAGTTTATGAACAAAAGGTTCTGAAAAATTTTACAGACATTCCTTGACAATGCAGAGTTTCTAGGATTTTATTTTTAAAGTTATTTGGTTAGGAAATACCTTATATTTTAAATGTTTGAGCTGATATTATAAGAAAAATACTTAACTATATGCATTTTTTTCTTAGAGCAAAAGATTGCCTAAAAGCCATAATGAAAAGGGTAAATCATAAGGTTCCTCATGTTGCTCTCCAAGCATTAACTGTGAGTAAAAGTCTATTTGACGCAGTTTTTAAAAGTGCATTTAATTTATTAAGTAAGGTAATATTTCAACATTTGTATATTAACTTTTATTTTCATTAATAGCTTCTTGGGGCTTGTGTGGCTAACTGTGGAAAGATATTTCATTTAGAAGTATGTTCCCGTAATTTTGCAACAGAAGTACGTACTGTGATAAAAAATAAGGTGAGTTTTAAAAAGAGAAGAAAGTTAAGAAATTTGAGTCATTTAAAAAAACATATATTGTGCATCATTTAAATTATGAATAAACTATAATAGTACATAAGATCCTAATGATATAATTGACAATGTGAAATAGGAAGAAAGGGGCCAAAGGTGTAGGGAAAGTGGGAAGGGTAGGGGAAAGCTAATAAAGGAAAAGAAAAAATATGAGAAAATGAAAAAATGGAAATGAAGTGTTTGTAAAGGGGGAGGGAGTGAAGGGAGGGCAGGGACAAGGAGGAAAAAATGAGAACCAAGACCTGTCATGTAAAGGTACAAGATCTCAATAATGAATGTAACTGTACTGTATACCTAAAATGTACCAATAAACTCATGAGGAAAAAAAGTAAATTATGTATAATAAAAGTGAAATTTTAGATAAGTCAAAATGATTTAAACTTCTTGTTCTGAAATTTGATTTTTAAAAATGTATAGTACCAAAGGCAGTTTTTCCTCTCCAAAGTATATATACTGTTAATAAGTGCTAATCTTTATTGAGTGTTAGTAAGTCATTTCTTTAATCATTTTATATAGATTGTCCCATTTGTACAGAAACTGAGGTGTAGAGAATTGTTTGTTAAAATGTTTTTTTCCAAGGTCATGGAGCTAGTAAGGTGTTATAGCTGAGATTCAGATCTAGATTTCTGTGACTTGAGACTCCAGTTTCTGTAACTGCCATTCTATATTGACCCCATTACATTTGGTGAGTAAAGGAGACCTTTACTTGGCGGGGGCATCATAGGTTTGTCATATTTCTTTGAGACAGAAATTATAAAAGCACCATACTTATACTATTAGTGGCAAAATTCCAGAATTTCAGTAAAGTTGATATAAACTTCTTATTAATATTGAGAATATTTTTTTTTCTTTTTATTGAGGTTATTGGTACAATCTAGGTATACAATACAATTACATTCATCACTGGGATTCTGTACCTTTACATAATAGGTCTTGATTCTCATTTTTCCCCTTGTCCCTGCCCTCCCTTCACCCCCTCCTCCCCTCCCCATTTACAAACACTTTATTTCCATTTTTTCAGTTTCTCATATTTTTTTCCTCTCCCTTATTACCTTTCCCCCACCCTTCCCACTTTCCTTACACCTTTAGCCCTTTACTTCCTATTTCACATTATTAATTATCTCATTAGGATCCTGTGTACTATTGTAGTTTTTCACACCAAAGAAACTATTCGGTATTTCAGTTAAAGAAATCTCTGTATGAACATTAAAAATAGGGAATCCTAAAATAAAACTAAAAAGGAAAGTAAAAGAGAAAAGGCAATGATGTAACATCAAAATAATCCTTAATTCTGGAGATGAAAATGGTCCCTGAACATATTTAAATTGCTTCTCGCTCTTATAGTCTTATCTTATTCTTTTTTTCATTATTTAGAGAATACTTTATTAGTTTCTGTAATCAAACCCACGTAGATATGACCTTACATATTTAGTACGATGTGTTACCCCTGTACACATGGAAAAAATAAAAAACAAAAATAAAAATAAATTAACATTTCTAGACCAATATGGTTGTCCATTTCTGTACAATGCCAAGTCAACACAGTAAATTGGGATGACTTTTTCCAAAGTTGGCAGCACGGTTAAAGTTTCCCAAAATTCATTTTATATATATAAGTGTTTGTGTGTGTGTGTGTGTGTGTGTGTGTGTGTGTGTATAAAGACTAATAATAGTATGTTATGCATCGATAGCAGCAACAGCTTTTCCAGGTTCTGCAGTCATCTGAACAAAATTATAGACATTCAGCACATTCCATTAAAAAAAAAAAAAAAAAAAGAAAAGAATAATATCCAGACAACAGCAAAGTTCTGTTGCTGTTGTGGTACCTGGCACCATTTTTTCTATTAGCCTCTTAATCATCATCTGGAAAGAGAACATTCTAGAGTAATATCATTAAATGTAGCTCTGATAAAGCACGGTCCCTACTATGTATCATAAAGCAGGTACTAGATATTTTACATTCATAGAGGTATGATACAGTACTGTCCTACATCAATAATACTAGATTCAGTTTTGGTTTGAAATTTACTTTGTCTGCAAATAAGATTGCTACCCCTGTTTTTTTCTGGGCTCCTGTCACATGGAGAATTGTTTTCTATCTTTTCACTTTCAGTCTATGGGCTTCTTTTTGCACTAGGTGTGTTTCTTGTATACAACATATTATTGGATTTTGCTTCTTATTCCATTTTGCCAGTCTATTTCTCTTGATTGGTGAGTTGAGGCCATTGACATTGCTGGTTATAACTGATATGTACTGACTTATTATTGACATGTTATTGGCCTTTTGTTGACTCTTTTTACTTTTTCACCTTCTCCTTTTAATTTCTTGCCTTGCCTATTTGATTTGCTCTGTTGGGCCTCATGGTGTTGTTGCCTTCATTGTCTTTTTCTAGGATCTTGTTTAGAATTGCTTGTAGTGCTGGTTTGGTATTCATGTAGTTTCTCAGGTGTTCTTTGTCGTGGAAGTGTCTTATTTCCCCATCCATTTTGAAAGAGAGTTTTGCTGGATACATCAGTCTAGGTTGGAGGTTGTTCTCTTTTAGTACTTGAAATATCTCATTCCAGGCTCTCCTTGCCCCAAGGGTTTGTGTTGAAAAGTCTGCTGTGATTCTGATGGGCTTTCCTTTGTA
Source organism: Fukomys damarensis (assembly GCF_012274545.1). Classification (NCBI taxonomy): domain Eukaryota; kingdom Metazoa; phylum Chordata; class Mammalia; order Rodentia; family Bathyergidae; genus Fukomys; species Fukomys damarensis. The sequence goes on along the minus strand of NW_022900941.1, from coordinate 33,227,510 downwards.
TGTGATTTGTTTCTTTTCTCTTACTGCTTGTAGTATTTTGTTCTTCTGTTGGGTTTCTGGGATCTTGATTATTATATGTCTAGGTGTAGATTTTTTTTTATTGTAGCTAGTTGGGGTCCTATATGCCTCAGTTATCTGAATGTCAAATTCTTCCCCTCTGTTTGGGAAGTTTTCTGTCATTAATTCTGCAAACAGCTTTTTTAAGTCATTTGTATTTTCTCCTGCTACTTCATGTATTCCTATCAGTCTTATGTTATTCTTCTTTGCATCATCTAGGAGTTGTTGGATCGATTTCTCATGATCTCTTACTGTTTTTAAGAGACCTCTCTTTTCATGGTCACTGACTGCAATCTTATCTTCTATATCTGAGAGCCTATCTTCGCATTCTTTTATTCTGTTGCGTACACTTTCAATAGAGTGTTTAATCTCCTGGATATCTGTTTGAATCTGTTTTATGGATTCCATTTCTTTCCTATGTTGGGCGTTTATTTTTTCCATTTCTTTCTTATGCTGGGCCTTCATGGCTTCTATCATGGTCCTGAGCTCATCTATTTTTTTGTCAGTTTCTGCTCTAGAGTCTCGAATCACGACTTCCATTTTGCTCACTATCTCTATGGTTATCTGGGAAATTATTTCTGTTTTGAATTTTTCTAGAGCCTGATTGATCTGTTTTGTTACTTCCTGTGCTTTGAGTTCAGGGTGTCCTGGTGGTTCACTATCGGCCTTTTCATCCTCATTTGCCCTACTGTTTGCCATTGGTGAACTGGAAGTCTGTCCTTGTGTCTTGCTTAAGTGTTTTCTCATTTTAATTTTTGTTGTCGGACTGTCCTTGGTTTAATCTCTGGATTATCACCCAAATCTTCCTGATATAGTTGCACCCTAGCTTCTGTGTCTCTAACGACCCACAGACATTCTCATCTTCATAACATCAGAGAAAACAGCTCATCAAATCAACGGCAATGCTTTACCCCAACTGATACAATCAGCAACACATTAAGATCAAGCACAACTTGGACACTGACCACCTGTGGTAGTCACTAGTCTATCACCCTTAAATCATTTGAATTAAATTGAAATCAAGAAGCAGTCCAGAACATGTCTGCAGTGAACAAACTTTTCAATATAGTATATTTACCATTTAATGGCTCAGACAGAGCGAGGATGCAAGACCCCTGATCTCAGTTAGCTGATTGCTGAACCCCATGACGCTGACTGACCTCGGGCTGCAAGGCCCAGATTGAGTTCCCCATCCTTCTGAATGGTTGAACTCCGCAACGTTCTATTACAGGTTTCCCACGCCCTTTCTTTAAAGATGTTCAAAGTTGGGAACTCAGAAAAATACCCTTGATGACCACCTCTGTCTTTGCAGAGTGGGTCCAAAGACTTGCACAGTCAGGAGGTCTGAGAGTGCGGGGGGGGGGCTTATGGGGGTTCAGGGGCGCCCGCGCAGCTACCTTCCCGGTGCTTAAGTGATGACTGCTGGGTGGGGAGCAGGCGTGGTTCTCCTTCCCGCGGTGGATCGGGGCCCGGCCTACCTTCCCGGCGCTTGAGTGATGACTCAATGTTGAGAATATTAAGAAAACAGAAGAATAATCTTTGAATGTAAAAGATTTGTCATTATAGCAATACTTAGAAATGGATATTCTAGCATAATAATTTACATGAAACAACCGTATCTTAACATGGATCTGTCTATTACTCAAATAGACCAGGGATTGCTGGGCTTTTGTTGATATTCATAGTGCTAAAAGAATTTTGGTTGTAATTTTCTTTTCAGTTAAGTAATTTAAATATTTCTTTTAACTACAAGTTTTTGTCCTCCCCCCTTTTCTTTTTCACTGAAAGGCTCATCCTAAAGTATGTGAAAAATTGAAATCTTTAATGGTGGAATGGTCAGAAGAATTTCAAAAGGACCCTCAGTTTAGTCTAATATCTGCAACTATTAAATCAATGAAAGAAGAAGGAATTACTTTTCCTTCAGCAAGTTCTCAGGTAAGAAAATCATTCAGACTGGTGGTTGGCCCTATGCTATTTTGAAGGTATTTGTCTTAACATAAAGGCTAGGCAAGGGAGGTTCTGGTCATCATTGATCATCTCCATTCTAATTGTGTAGTGTTTTTCTTCCACATAACATAACTTTGAAAAGTGAATACAGCATAATTTATTTAATGTTACTCTTAAGTCTGGAATCATGTGAAAGGCTTACATGTATAAGATAGCCCAAATAAAGGGTAGCCGTGTGTGTGTGTGTGTGTGTGTGTGTGTGTGTGTTTAAGTGACATTAAAAGAGTGACATAATACATAAGTGACAAGGGATGAAGGGTACAGCCACCAGATGCTGTCTTTCTTACTACCAAGGTAAGAGAGGGAGCTGTGAACTGGGATGGGAGGAAGTGAAGAAGTAGAATTTGGAGACCCAATTGTGTTTTATTAGAGTGGGGTGAAGGAAGAGCTGGGCTTGGTGGTACATGTCTGTAATCCCAGTACTCAGAGGCTGAGGCAGGAGAGTCACTGTGAGTTCAAGGCCAGTCTGAAGTATGTAGTGTGACCCTGTTTCAGAAAAACAAAAAACAAAAAACACCAAATAGAGCAGAGTGAAAAAGTAGTAGGGGAGAAATGACATGAACAAAGTCATGGTTGGGCTGGGAATTTGGCTCAGTGGTTTTGCCCCTGCTCACAAACGCAAGGGCCCAAGTTCAATCCCCACTACCAAAAAAAAAAAAAAAGAACAAATTCATGGGATTAAGAATTGTTTGTTGAAGAGTGAATATGACTAAAATGAATATTTTACATATAACATGGGTGGAACTAGAAATTTATCTGGAGAGATAGGGGTTAGTTTTAGTAAGACTCGGAGAGGGGCAGGGATAATGACTCACAGAGTGGGCTGGTTTTTTAGGTCTGTGAGAGAAAAACACGATCTTTCTCGGGCTTTCTCTCAGTGCTTTTTGTCTTGGAATTGCTATTAGGATGTGGGCTAGGAAAGAGAATAATGAAGGAGGTACTATATTTTCTTTTATTTTGACTATGAATTAAAGACAAGGTAATTTAATAGCTGGCCAGGCCTAAGGAAACAAGGTAGAGTTTTTGAGACACAGGTAAAGTTCTAAATTTTCTGAGCACTTCTGGAAGTCATCTTTCATGAATGTCTTTACACAGTGTGATCAAAAGTGCCCAAGTGAATGGTGCTACAAAGTGCCATACAGTGGAAAGGCAGGCGTGTAGAAATAGTACAGTGTCTCCTCATCTACCTTATTCACCAGATCTGGCACTATACAACTTGTGGCTCTTCCCTAAAGTTTAAATGATCGTGAAAAGTAAATGTTTTGGATCATTTCAGTTTTAGTGTATGTGCTGCTGAAGCAAGCACTGTTTTGAATCAAGTTCAGAACATCAAGGCAGCCACAGCAGCACAGCTAAAGATAAAAAAAGGACTCCAGAACTGCTTCAGAAAGCGGCAAGAACGGTGGGATAAGTGTGTCTGCAGTGTGTGTGGGGTATGTTACATGGGGGATTACTAGTAATGTGTCTTTTACATAATAATTTTAAATTTAAATGTTCACTATATCTTTCAGTTATATCTCATATTCCTAAGACTGTACCTGCTATCTCTGTTTTCCCTCCTCTCCCCTTCAGTGATCATGACTTGTACTTGGCATTTCTGTAGCTTGTTACCTCTCATGGAGCAAGAGACCTTAGACTGCTGAACAGTGAACAAAGTCATATTTATTCTCTCTAAATATTTAAGCGCCTTGTGTATGCCAAGGTCTATGTGAGATACTTAGATTTATGCAAAAATGTAAACCAATTCATGCCTTTTGTGCATTTATAATTTTTTGAAAACACTGTTTTACTACTTGAAAATAGCTACTTAAAATTGTCATAAACAACTTCACTTTTTTGTTGTTGTTGCCAGGGGTCAAACTCAGGACCTGTACTTGCAAGGCAGGCCACAGAACTACTGAGCTAAAGCCCCAGCCCAAGAATTTCACTTTTTAATGAAATTCATTTATATCAGTATTTTTTAAGTTAGCATCTGCAAGTAATTATAGAGCTTACATTTTCTTTGAAAGGATAGATATGTTCATTTTACTCATACATTTACAGACTATCTCTGCTACTGCCAAGAATGGAACATCACTGAACAGAAATAAAGAAGACGAAGACATAGCTAAAGGTAAATGATCAATACTATAATTTAGTATTGCTCAAAGTATCCTCACCAGACAATTTTATTGTAATAAAACTGTGTATACCTTTAGTTCTATCTCATATGTAGAAATTAGTAGGATTTTTAAATAAAGGAAAACAGATGACATAAGATGAATTTAATTCATTTTCCTCTTTAGTAATATATATTTAATGTCCTATCTTTGAAGAGATTACATGTTACCTTTTCTTTAATGCCAGAGTTATGAGTCAAGAACAGAAATATGTTCACTGCTTGTCCTATATGGAAAGCTACCCATATTATAATGTCACAATCTGTTTGCTATAAAAATAATAGCTGCTGTATGACAGTCTGTTATAATAAGGAATGAGCAAAATTTTACTTTAAAAAATGTCATGTTTTCCTGCCCTCATGAAAGTTAACTATTTAGCATTTATTTGGACAAATAAACCACTAGATTTATTATTAAATACAGCAGTGCCTCAGTTTACAAATTTAATTTGTTTTACAATTTTGGGGAAGATGGCTGCTTTTGTGTTTGTGTGAGGAAGATGACAGTGGTCATGTTTGTACATGCGATGTGGAGTTTGTGAACAGAATCACAATTTTGCCAAATGCTTTTGTTTGCAAACTGAATTGTTTGCAAACAGTAGTGTTTATGAACTGAGATATTGCTGCATTACATTGTCATCTAATGTTTTATTTTAAACTTTTTAAGAAAATTAATTCTGGCTGGGTTTTTTTTTGCATTTTAATTTTTCAAACTAGCTATCGAATTATCGTTGCAAGAGCAGAAACAGCAATGCACAGAGACAAAATCTTTATATCCATCTGCAGAAATTCAGTTAAACAATAGAGTTGTACGAAAAGTGAGAGCTTTATATGATTTTGAAGCCGTTGAGGACAATGAACTCACCTTTAAACATGGTGACATTATTATTGTTTTGGATGACAGGTAAGTTTTAAATTTTTAATTATGGAGTATTCTGAAGTTTTAACCATAGTATCCTTAATTGAGATTCCCGAAATATTCAGTTCTTTGACTTTTGATATATTTAAATCATAATAGGACCTTTTCATATCTTCATTATTTTTCCTAAAATAAGTTAGAGTAAATAATGCAAGTTGCTTATTCTTTTGTTAAATTTATTTGTAGAACATGCTTTATGTTTTGGATGAAAGATACATTAAGTAATACTGTTAATGACCACAGTTGTAAAACATAAATATTCAGTCATCTGGATGCATTTACATGAAAGTATACCAAAATTACTGGCAGAAAAACATCGGGAAGAAATATTGCTATATTACATTGAGCATAGCAACTATTCTTTGCTCATCCTCAATTCCTAACCTACTATTACAGTTTTCTCACACTGTTTCTATCATTTTAAGTTGTATGAAAGAATAGATTAATCTATATCGAATCTGAGTTTATTTTTCACTAAGCTATATCCCAGATCCTTTTTTAAAATGTTTATTTTGAAACAGGGTCTTAGTCTGGGCTCCAACTTGTGATCCTCCTGTTTCAGCCTCCCATAGTACTAAGATTAAAAGTGTGAGCTACCATAGATGGCTTTACTTTTACTTTTAAAAGAAATTGATGAAATTTAGCATGAAAAAAACCTGACATCTTGTTTCTATGAACAGATTGCAAATATATTTGGTATCCATTGTGAGTAACTGACTGAGGATATACTAGTCTAGTATATTTTTAATTGACTAAAATACAAATTGGTCTTACTATGCCGCAGTAAATATTTATTAAGAAAATATTATGTAATAGTCTGTAATACGAAAATGCATGAGGACATAGTTCTCTTTCTTTCAAACCTAAAATAAAGTCAGGGAGTTGAAATTACTGTACAGATAATTATATGGAAGGAGAAAAGGCATGATTGGAGGCTAAAAGCAGAGTTGTACTTGGTGCAAGCATGTGGGAAAGACTTATTCGGGGCTCCATTTCAGGAACCTTGATTGATTTTGACAAGACAATATTTTGCAAGGAATTGAGAATTGGAAAAGGAAGTTCTCAACAGTTAGGATAGTACTATGTTCGCTGAAAAAATAATCTTCATTGCCTCATTTAAAAAAATTTTTTTAAATTTTTTGGAAACAGTCACTTGAAATGGAGCACATGATCCTGAAAAAGTAACTAAAAGTAAAGAAGTGGTGTGCTCCAAACACTGACAGTCTAAAGTGCCTACCTTCTGAAGGTCCTTTTAGTTAGTTGCCAAAGAACTTTGGTTTATTATTTTTTTTACCCTATTTATCTGTAAAACCATAGACATTAACAAATAGAAAATTACAAAGTAAATATTTTTAATATATGATTCAAACTTAGAACATTACTTTTGTGTAATAAAATTGTTTAAAATAAATTGCTGTTTTCAAGTTAAATACAGAACTAATTACTGGTACAGACCTTAGCAGGTCTGTACTGTCCTGTGCTGTGTGTACTCAGCCCTCCTTTTTTTCTGTTGTAACTCTTGAGAGTCTTTCACATAGTGTTCCATGATAGTATTTGGCTTTCATGAGGCATTAAGTACCTACTATAGTCTTATGACCTACAGCAGATAGACTACAGTACTATGCTGTACCATGTCTTTTTTACTAATGTCCATTTAAAGCATACATTTATTAAATAATTTAGACTTACAAATTTCTGTTAAGTCTTAATCACTTCAAAAATACCTTTTTCCTTTGTAACTGCTAAGATAATTCAGTGTGTATAGGGTGGAGGAGGTGGGTGATTACTATCATTTGGATAATTGGAGGACACCCTTGTTTACCAGTATGTCTTGGGTTGAATGTTGTTGTTCTAGTTGCTTAGTAATCACTGGCAAGATACTAAATACAAATGCAGACTTAGAGACTGAAGTTAAGTAGCAATCTTCGGTTACAAAGAAGTCCAGGTGATCAAGAAATTACTCTTCGTTGTTTTTAGATTTCTGTGCAATTGAAAATGTAAAATTAAAATATTCACATGAATGACATCAAATCCCTTGAAAATATTCAACCTCTGTTTAAGGACCTGGTTGATTTTAAAATGTGCATTTCTTATTAATAAAATATATTTTTAAAGCCTTTCATTAAAAAGCCTACATTTTTAACTTTATCTCACCACTCATTTTGTTCTATATACAAATATTTCAAATAATTAAGTGGAATTCTTACAGTTCCAAACATGCCATGTTCTGATTAGGCCTCTGTAGTCTTGTACATTTGGTTCTTTGCTTGGAAAGCCCTTTCAAAGGAGACAAAGCAATAGAAAAGAAAATAAACTTTACTTGCAAGGAAGATTTGCAAGTCCAAGCTTTAAAAGACTTGGTTCCTCAAATTAAAAAAAAAAAAAAATTTTTTTTAAGGAAAAGACCCCCACAAGATTGCAAAGATTCCCAAGTTTACTATTTCTGTTTGTTGTAGAAATAGAAGTTTTCTTACATAATTATTTTAACCACAAAAATCTTTTCATTGTTAGCCATTGCAAAAGTCAGCAGGTGATTTAAAAAAAAAAAATCAACAAAGTTCTTATTTATTTTGAGACCTAAACTAGATAGGATAATCTTGGTTTTGTTTTGTTTTGTTTTGTTTATCTCAGAGTACGGTTTTTTGTTTCTTTGTACTTTTCTACCTCTATTTCCCTAGCTTTAATCTCCTTTTTCCCTCTGGTGAGTGCCTACTTAACTTTGAAAATCCACCCATCTCTCACATTTTCTATCCTCTGAGAAGCCTTCCCTTACACTGTTTTTAGCTTTCAGTGGAGTTAGGGATTCTCTTCTCTGTATTGTTACTGCTCCTTGAACATATGAGTATTTTTCATACTGCATGTTGTGTTTTTTGGAGTTTTAAAAATATATATTTCTCTTACTAGATCAATTAATTGTAAAGAGGGTCAGCACTTCCCTGGGTGGGAGGAAGTGGGAAAGACAAAATAATTCCCAGAAAATAAAGCAAGATAACATTCTTTAGGGGAAATTGAAACACTGCCCTTGGATTTCAGATTGCTTCAGGGCAGAGAGAATATATTATCTTTTATAACTTCAGTGCTTAGCCTGAAAGTACTGGTTCTGTGCTTGCTAGACTCTGCTTTTTTTTTTTTTTTTTTTT
>NW_022900941.1:33198571-33219046 GCF_012274545.1 Fukomys damarensis | reverse complement strand
TTTTTTTTTTTTTTTTTTTTTCAATACTGAAAATTGACCCAGGACCTTCACACTAAGGTATATTCTCACTCCTTTTTAAATTTTGAGATAGGATCTAGCTAAGTTTCCTGTGACTGGCCTGGAATTTGTAATCCTTCTCTGCTTCAGCCTCTCAGAGGGCTAGGATGATAGGATACCACACACCAGTTTGTTCTTTGTAGATTTTCATAAATGTTAGCTCAATAATCAGTTTGTTGAAGGTAAAGTTTATTTCCCTTATATTTATATCATTTTTCACTTAGTTATGACTTATTCTTTTCTAATATAAAAGCTCTAAATATAAATGACACATTTAAAATTTTACTTAATTATCAAATGGTTGATGTCAAATTATAGTGGTAAATTACCTTAATTTACAAATTTAAAGTTAAACAATATTTTGTGCCATTAACATTCTGTAGAATTAGCTGGTAGTCAGTGGAAAGAGTATAAAGCTAGCTTAGCACTGAGGAGTCATGCTTTGAGGTGGCATTTGTTGGTTTTGCTTACTTTTGTATTTCATCAGAGTGTTTGTGGTAATGATTGAGAGGGAAATTATCCTACATTAGGAAGCATATTCCTGAGGACTGTCCATATAATTGTCCTTGTATCCATTTTACAAGTTTGAATTTTCTGGTTTTATCTAAAAATTGCTTTAAGTTTAAATTTCCTTTTTAAATGGAAAACTTACCTTAAATGCATGGAAGAGAATTTATCCTATCCTATATAGATAATAACAAATACAGTATCTTAGAACTCTCACTACACTCATTTCTTACTTGCTAGTTTTAAGAATTTAGGTAATATATAGCTCTTCATATCTGTGTGGAACTCATTGAATAAAATGTTTCAGAATCACGGAAGTTAATTCATTCTCAAGATTCTTTTTGGGGTTTCAGAGTTCATGCCTAGCATGTGTGAGTTTGTGTATTTGATCACTAATACCACATATACACAAACCCAAAAGATTTGGAAAGGAATAAACAAAATTACCATTTTTCCCAGATACTGTAACTCTACTACTACTCTACTACTGTAACTCTGTATAGAAAGTGTGATCAATGGGCACAGTATTAAACTGGTAAGTTTGTTAAGGTTGTTCAATATAAGTTCTGTATAGAAAAATCAGTAGTATGCCTTAATCATATTGTTTAGAAAATGTAATAGAAAAGCATTCCCCAATAGTAATAAAAATTACATAAATGATCTATGTGTGAATAACAAAGATATATGTGTAAGGCCTTTATGTAGAAATTACAAAAGCCTTTGAAATATATAGAAGATATGTTACATATATCATATTTATATTCTTAAAATACAAATAGAAATGTTAAGCCTGAATATTATAGACTTAATTTTTCTCATATTTCTCATATCATATTATTGCACAAATTTAGTGCATTTCCAATTAAAGTCCCTAAAATTTTTTTTCCACAAAACTCTATATTTTAGTATTAATATGGAAATGTGAAAGTATACAGTGTGAAAAAGAATAACAGAGGATACTTTTCCTGCATGGTATCAAGGTATTTTAATAGGTTGTGGTAAATACATAGTAGTCCCCTCTTATCCATAGATAATAATAAATTCAAAGACTCCCTCACTGGCTGCCTGAAACCAAGGATAGTAATAAACACTATTTATACTGTCTTTTTTTCCTGTATATACATACCTATGATCAAGTTTATAAATAATACAAAGAAATTAACAGTAACAATAAATAAGATAGAACAATTATAACAAATGCTCTAATAAAAGTTATGTGACTGCGGTCTCTCTAAATATTGTGTTATAGATCTTAGCAACTTCTGCAAATTATTATTTTTTTCTTAGCTTATAAAGGTTAAGAGATTTTACTTTTCACCTAAAGGAAACATTTTATGGGTTCTTTATGATATACCTCAGTTGTGCCAACATCACTATGCTTGTGCTTTGGAGTTGTTATTAAGTAAAATAAGGCTTTCTTGAACCCAAGCATCTTCTTACAGTGGTCAATCTGACAAACAAGAGCCAACTGAGTGACTAACAGGAGGACAGCATATACACAGCACAGATACCATGGATAAGCCAGACAAAGGGACGATTGACTTCGTGCACAATAATGTACAATTTAAAACTTAAAATTATTTATTTCTTGAATTGTCCACTGAAATTTTTTGGGCCATGGTGACTGAAGCCATAGCAAAACTAAAAGGAAGAATTAAACATTGCAATAAAATGAAATATAGAAGTAGGCTCATGAGTAGATAGCACCTTGCTGTTTCAAAGTGTATCAAAAATTAGTTGGAGAGGCTGGGCGTGGTGGCACATGCCTGTAATCCCAGCATTCAGGAGGCTAAGGCAGGAGGATCGCTGTGAGTTCAAGACCAGTTTGGGCTGCATAGTGAGTTCAAGGTCAGTCTCAACTACATAGTGAGACCGTGTCTCAAAGAAAAAAAAACAAAGCAAAAAATTAGTTGGAGAAATAGTAGATGATTCAATATATGTTGCTGAGATGAATAACTTTATATAATACAAATAAAATAAAATTTGATTTAGCTTTACACAGTACATAAAATTTTGTTTCAGGCAGGTGTGACGGTGCACACCTAAAATCTTAGCTACTTGGGAGGCTGAGGCAGGAAGTTTTAAGCCACAAGTTTTAAGCCAGCTCAAGTAACTTATGAGACCCTGTCTCAAAATTCAAAAATAAGATTTGTTTATGTAGCAATGGTACAGCACTTTGTCTAACATTCATGCGGCCTTAAGTTTAACAAGGTCCTGGTACTAGAAAAGAAAAAAAAAATTAATGTCAAATGAATTAAAGACAGGAGGTAGATTAAAAAATAAAACCTAAATCTGTTAAAACAAGTGTGTAGGAGAATAGATTTAGGAATTCAAGGGAAGAGGAAGATCGAGGGCTGGGGATTTAGGTCAGTGGTTCTGCTGCCTGCCTCGCAAGCGCAAGGACCCAAGTTCAATCCCCGGTACCAAAAAAAAAAAAAATGAGGAAGATGGAAGTAAAAGCCATAAAAAGAAATGATTGCTAAATTTCATTACATGGGGAAAAAAACATGGAATAAAGAACTATAAGCATATGCTAAAATGCAAGTGATATCTTGGGAAAAGGAATTTGCTTGTTTGAAACAGTTACTATCCAGAGTATGTGAAGAACTCTTAGATCTATGAAAAGAGACAAATGACCAGGAAAAAGATACAAATAAGCAGTTCACAGAAGAAGCAATCTAGACACCCACCAAATACACATAATGCTTGGAAGATGCAAATGTGGATGGACAATGACATAATTCTTCTACGTTTAGTATCAACTATAGGCTTGAATATAATTACCATATATGGGGACACTGACATTCTTGCATGCTGCTGGGAGAATGAAGGTGAATTTCCATGGCTACTACAGGAAACACTTGACAGTATCTAATAAAATACTGCTTCTATTCCTTAGCCAGGCCCAGCATGTCCATTTTTTTGTCTGTTTTTCATTTCTTGAGTCAGGATCTTGCTGAGTTGTACAGGCTAGTGTCAAACTCTTAGGCTCAAGCTGTCTTTCTGGCTTAACTTCCTTGGTAGCTGAGTAATATAAGCAAAATTCCATGTCTTGAATAAACCTAGAAAACCAGATGTGTATGTGCCCTCTAATCCAGGATAATCACTACTACCTTTCTTATAATGAGGGAAGATTGGGAACAACCTAATCTATACAGACATGAGTAAATTAAATATGCATGCCCATGTGATAAAACTTTAAAAGGGATAAGCAAGATCTGAAAGTACTGATATGACATTGAAAAGAGCTATGCAGATTAGCATCTAAGTCTGTGTATCAGAATCCATGTATAGTTTGCCACAAATACTACAAAAGAATACAAACTGGCAGGAAAAGCTGCATACCAGCTTTATGGTGGTGGTATTTTATGGTGAATGTGAATTTGGAACTTGGAGCCACTGAGACTTTTGCTTGATTTTTTTAAATAACCAGGTGTTACTAGTCATTGATTAGTTCTAAATGTAGACATGGGGATATGAATGTTTGTTGTATTTGTACTGTTATTTTTTTTTCTAAATTTAAGAAAATCATCTTAAGTATAACTGGGCTGAACCTAATATTTTCAAAGTCGGTTAAGTTTAATTTTTACTTTACCCCTCTTGACACGAAGTACTAAAATACAGATTAGCAAATGACATTTTATTGCACTGCATTTTTCAGCGATGCCAATTGGTGGAAAGGAGAAAATCACAGAGGAATAGGACTCTTCCCATCTAATTTTGTGACAGCTAATTTAAACATAGAGTCTGAAGCAGGTAAGTTAAATCTTAGAGAATATTACTTTATTAAGTTTTTTTTTCTCCTGAATTTTATGACACATTTAACTTGTTATTTAAATCATTTGTTTATAGTCATTATAATTTAGCCTATTTCTTATTTAAATTAAATGATTGATTTATCCCATGTTAACTCTGGAAGCTCTTCCTTATATTTTAAATCCTTTGAGAAAGTATTTAAACTAGGTGTGGTGGTACATGTCTAATCCCAGCACTCTGGGAGGCTGAAGCAGGAGGATTACAAGTTGGAGCCTAGCCTGGGCAATTTAGTGAAATTGTGTCTCAAAATAAAATACAAAAAAGATCTGGAAATGTAGCTAAGTACTACATCTAATTATACAGTGTACAAGGCAGTTTGTGTATGTTCTGCAGTAAGAATATTTTTATTCATGACTGAACCACGGAGAAGATAGGGGGTTTGCCAACATGGTGGAACAGGCAAGTGATTACACAGTTATATTTTGAACTTTGTCTCACTGGTGATTTAATCCTAGGGAACTTGAGGCAAGAATAAAGTAATGTAATCAAGACTTTAAAGTGTCTGAATCAGGTTTTCTCTGCTTTATTTGGTTCTGCACTCGTAGGTAGTTCCCCCTCAGTCACTGTCAGCCATGCTGTGCACAATGCCATTTTGTGTGGGCAGGGAGGTGGGAAATCTCAGTGTATAGTTCATAGTAATACTGTTGATGACAATCAGAAGAAAAGAGTTAAGGTTTTGAACACTGTCAGGCATTGTGCTAAATCTGTTTACAGTTACACTTAATTCTCACAATTCTATGAGATAGATACTTTTGTTACTCTATTTTAAGAAAAAAATGTGAGATAATGAAAAGATGGAAATAAAATGTTTGTAGATGGGGAGGGGAGGAGGGGGTGAAGGGAGGGCAGGGGTAAGGGGAAAAAAATGAGAACCAAGACTTGTCATGTAGAGGTACAAGATCCCAACAATGAATGTAACTGTACTGTATCCCTAAAATGTACCAATAAACTCAATTAAAGCTGAAAAAAAAAAGAAATAAATGAAAGAAACCAAAAAAAAAAACTGAGGCTGATTTATTTATGTTATCTAGTAAGGGATAGAACTATTATTCTAAAGTCAGCTTGTCTAACCTTAGAATGTACTTAAGAGTCTACTTAGACTGGGTCTTTGAAGGATATAATTAATCCCTTACCAGTTCTAAAGAAAGAACTTAAAACTTGTATTGTCTTTATATGCATAGAATGATGCTTTCAGAAAAATTGAATTGTGAGGGTGGATACTGGTTTGAAAACAAGTATTTTGCTACTAGTTATACTTATTTTTCTACTCTGACTCGAGGTATATAGGAATATTGGAGGCATCTTTTTAAATAGTTTTTAACCACACTTAGGGTCCTGTGTAACAATTTCCCCCTGACATAAGCTGGCATGATTGAACTGCAGTTTTGAAAGTAAAACATAGTGGATGTGGGGGATGGGGGAGGGGGTTAAAATGATCGAGATGCACTATGAATATGTATCATTCCCCAAGATGTAATTATTATGTATTGAAAACATATACTAAAAAAAAAATGTATAATCTTGGTTTTTATATATTCTTGTGTTATACTGAGCTCTATTCTTTAGGACATCATTGAAAGCTAGCCAAATATGTGAAGTAGCTATTAGGATTTAAAAATCTTTTGGTTACTTAAAGTCTAGTACATTCTAGGAACAGTTAGTTTTCTGGGCATATATACTTGTAAATTATTTTCTCAGTTGTCTCTTGTGAGGCTGATGATGTAACTCAGTGGGAGAGTGCTTACCTAGCATATACAAGTCCCTGGGTTTGACCCTCAGCACTGTAAGAATTAACAAAAACCAAAGGTATTTGGTTTGTGTTATTTTAACTGTTACCAAACTTAGGTTAAAATCAGGTTTAATTTGTTCATATAGGAAGTAAAAGTTTTTCCTTAATAGAAGACAGAAGTGTAAATAGAACTAACTCAGATATCATTATGAAATTAGTTTTGTAGATAGTTATGTACTTGTATATTTTTCACCTAGTGGTAACCATCAATTTTCAAGTAAATACCTATAATGACATCTTCCATTAATATTGCTTACTTGTTCAACTAGAACCTAAGTCACATGAGTGCAGGGATCTTGTTATATTCCTTGGAATATGTATAAGTCCCTAAAATAATGCTGAGTGCATTGTAAAGTACTGAATATACATGAATATTTGTGACATGAATGACACTGAATAAACATATGTAATAACTTTGATTGTGAAATGTGATATCTATTTAAAGATTTTGTGGTTTTTTTCATATGGATAATCATAGGTCATTTATAAGTTAATGAATAAATTATCAAAGTGAATGCTAAGAACTTAAAGATTACTTTGTTTCCATAGCAGCTGTGGACAAATTGAATGTAATTGATGATGATGTGGAGGAAATTAAGAAATCAGAACCTGAGCCTGTTTATATAGATGAGGTAGAGTCCTTCTTTTGTTTAATAGTTAAACTATCAAGACTTCTAAATATATTACCTTTGAGAATGCTTGGAAATAGTAATTTTATATTCACTACAGTTGAAGCTCTTTTACTGTTTAGTGTCTCCGTTACTTTTTTAGGATAAGATGGATAGAGCCCTGAGGGTGCTCCAGAATATAGATCCAGCAGATTCAAAACCAGATTCTCAAGAACTCTTGGATTTGGAAGGTACTTCGTTAATAGGAGAGACCAATGTAATACTATTTAATATTTTATCTATTCATGATAGATTGAGTTTCTTCTACTTTGGATTTGCTTTTTGAGATTAGAAGACACTGCTGGAGAGCAGACTAGTACAGTAACATAGTAAAGAGTATCACTGAAAAGTATTTTCATACATGTTTATCCTTTTCAAGAAGGAAGTCTTAGTATTTCTGTAAGTCCACTGTTGAAACTGGTGGGAGATTTGGAGTCCAAAAGCAGGACAGAATTAGAAATAATAGCTTATTTAATTAATTGAATCAAAATATTAAAAATTCTCATTCTTGTTTCTCTTGTGCCATGACTTTGAATGTCCACTTTATACATACTAAATGTTAACCTTATAATGTAATTATTTTATGCATGCTAATGTTTTAATCTGAGAAATTCAAAGCAATTAAAATACTTTGTTTTTTTAATTATTACAAATATCTGTAGTTAATGGATAAATCTTAATAATCTGGTTATAAATATAGGATAATATGCTGTTATTACCTGTGATTGTATTTGGAAATATACATAATATTTAACTTTAAAATCTCTTTGGGCTGGGGATTTAGCTCAGTGGTTCCCCTGCCTGCCTTGCAAGTGAAGGGACCCGAGTTTGATCCCCGGTACCAAAAAACCAAACCAAAACAAAAATAAAATTTCTTTAATGAAAAATGTTCGTATTTAATCTACACATGGTTATATATTTTATAGTGTGGCTCAAGTTCATCTTACTTAGCTAATAGTTTTCTAGATGCCCTTTGACTTTAGGATAATTCCAAATAGCATAGTCTGTAAATTTAATAGTTCCAAGAAATACGATAAGATTTTTTAAATTTCAGCCTTGTCTTTGGTCACATGGTAGTAATATATAGTAGTGTTTATGCTAAATAGTATTAAAACTGGTCCTTATAGTCCTTTCTCTAGCATAAGCTTAACTTATTCATGGTAATGCATATTGGTACTCCACTGTTAAATTGTTGAAATTGGCTTAAACTAGATGAAATTGTGAGACTTTTACATATTTTTGTATTTACAGATATCTGTCAACAGATGGGTCCAATGATAGATGAGAAACTTGAAGAGATTGACAGGTGAGATTTTTCAAGCAAAGAATAGAAAGTAGTTACCATAGATTTACTTGTTCTTGGCAAACTTAAAACTAGTAAAAGTTGTGGAACTGTATTATCTGTTAAAATTATTTTTTCAGTTTCTCAGATTCATCCGAGGTAATAGCAGAGTGATTATTTGTTATTTTGGCAGGGAATTTTTTTCATTTTTATAATGTCAGCATTGTAATATACATAGACTCATAGACTTTTGTTTTTATCACGCCAGTCATTTTTTCACTTGAGCTGGAATTGAAAGGATAGTGAGTGATGAAGAATAAAATGACTAGAAACAAAATGAAAACAGGGACCTTAGGCCAACACTGATTTGTTACATGACGAACAGTACTTTTATAAAAGTGAAATTTTGCAATTTTGGGAAGCTAAATCCAGTGCAGTGTACTTTCTCTTCTTGTCTCCCTTCCTTGTATTTTTTTCTGTTGCCCCTTTGATTTTATTATCCCACCGATTTTATTGTTGTTTAGAAGTGGCAGCAGCACTAGAAGACAAACTATATCAAGAGTTTTAAGCTTTTAACTTGGTTCTGCCTTTTTCTCCAGTTCCTTAGAGCTTTCTATCTGAAGTTAGAGGCAGAGGCCATTCTGAATGAAGACAAAGGATAAGGTCTTCCTTATTATTCAGTGTCATCCCTTTCTAGCCCTACTTATTACATAAAAAAGCACAAGAAGAAAGGGATTTAGAGCAATAGGAAACCCTATTTTCTGCCTCTAGCGGAGAAGTGCTGTAGCAGCAAGGCATTCCAGTCACTAAAGATTGTAAGTTTTGCTCCATGGAGCATTTCTTATGAATTGTTTATGTTTTCTACAAAATTTAAAAGTAAGTCCCTGTAGCAGTTAGTCAATGATGGTGGTAGACATATTTTAGAGAGCAGTAAAAATCTACTTAGACATATACTACATTGTTTCAGTGAAAGGATGTTAATGGTTACTAAATGATCTAATGGAAAAAGTTTAAAAATTAAAAAGACTGAAAGGAAAAATGAAAAGAAGAGGAACAGGAGGAAGAAGGAAGAAGAGGAGGAAGAGGTGGAGGAAGGGAAAGGATGAAGAAGGGGGTGGTAGTAGTAGGAGGAGAAGGCGGATCAAGAGGAGGAGGAAGAACATATAATAGTAGTGCCTTAGGTGTGGGTAGGAGATTAATTATAATCTTTTCTAGAGCCTAAATGTAGTCCCTGTCTTTTAACCCAGCAATTTCAAGCCCACAATAAGTATATAAGGACATTATGCAAAGATTTAAATATTAAGGGTGCATCAATTGTTATTTATGACAACAAAATTGAAAGTAACTAAATACATCCACAAATTCCACGCTAGCAGTCATTGTCCTTGGTACATGTCGCTAACATGGAAAGATGTAATATATAGTAAAAAAAAAAAAAAGAGCAGAGGAAAAGACAGTTTAGTCTTATTTTTGTTGATTAAAAGAA
This sequence comes from Fukomys damarensis, assembly GCF_012274545.1. Classification (NCBI taxonomy): domain Eukaryota; kingdom Metazoa; phylum Chordata; class Mammalia; order Rodentia; family Bathyergidae; genus Fukomys; species Fukomys damarensis. Next base: position 33,209,441 of record NW_022900941.1, on the reverse strand, counting down.
TGTCATTAGGGGCTGGAGATTTAGCTTAGTGGTGCCGCACCTGCTTATAGGCACAAGGTCCTGAGTTTGATCCCTGGTACTGGGGGGAAAAAAAAAGAATGTCATTAAAGGAAAACATCTCTCATTAAAACTCAGTGACTTTCTGCAAAGTTAATTTTTTGAATGAGAGCTCATCTGTCATCAGTTCTCTTACCAAATTTTTTTTTTTTTTGTACTGGGGATCGAACTTGGGTCCTTGTGCTTGCAAAGCAGGTGGTAGAATCACTGAGCTAAACCCGGGCCCAATAGAAAAGTGGTACTATGCATTGGCCAGGAAACGAACCTGGGCCATTTGTTTTTGATTAAGTCGACTGGTATTTTCATGATCACTGATTGCAGATGCAGCTTCCATTATGGAAAATAACTTTCTGCACTTCCACAAATTTTTGTTGACTGTTTACTCTTGTTGGGTGTTTGAAGGTAAATAAAATGTAGTTTCTTCTCTTGAATGGGTGGGTCATCAACAGCTTATTATTTCTAAGAAAAATAGCTCTGTTCAGAAAACTAAATTGCCATTTTACTTCAGTCTGTCATTGTACAAAATAAAATTTTGTAGCATTTATCATACTAAGAAATTAGCTAACCATGTAAATTGACTCCAAAAAATTTAGATAGGGTTTTTGAAGGGAGATCTGTTGTCTAGACTTAACTGTGTTCCAGACGGTTCTAATTTCCTAGTGTCTACCTGATCAAGATCCTCCTTTCATCCTCTGTCTACCTTGCATGTCCCTTGTGTTTGCCTTCGTCCACACTGTCCTACCAACTTTGCAGGCTCCCTTTTCAGCTTTCCCTGTCCATCTTTCTGTAGAGGACAGCTTAAGTCCCAGCTTTGCCTTTTCAGTTTACCCACAGCCCAAATTATTTTTTCTAAATTCTTCTGCTCTCTACTTATTCTGTATAATTTTGGATTCAATTGTATGTTATATTATTTGATGTCTTTTATGTTCTTAATCTTATCTCGCCAATAGATTGTGGTCTCTTTGAAGGAGACAAGCATACTTTCTGCTTGCTTTTCTTCTAGTAGAATTTCAGACATAGTAAAAATTTGGTATTGCTTTGAGGTTGCTTAAGATCTTTAAAGGTGATGATACAGTATAGCGATCATGGCTTCTGCTGTGTTCTCTTGGTGTTTTATAAGCATACTGGGTTGTGTGTACCAAATTCTTATGGTTCTTAGTCACACATTTGTTAGCATGTACACTTAATTTCTGTAGGTTTGGGTGGTTTGCACTATTTCTAAAAATAGTTTGACATGCTTTATATAGTCATTCAAGCAAGAGAGAACAACAACCTTTTTTTTTATTCAGACATAACAGATTCTAGTAGAGGAAAGATAAAAAGTTTTCATGGGAGTTAGTCCATGTTTTTAACCTGGTTGCCCTTTACTGTTTGTCTACCTTTTGTTTCTTGCCTGTGTTTATATGGAAATAATCATCCAATAAACAAGTTTATGCATGCTTTAGGCTGATTAAAAATGGCCACTTAGCTTTCATAAAATTAGCAGTTGCAGAAATAGTTGCTTATTACTCTTAAGAGAACAGACAAAATTGTACCAAGTCAGTACAATCTTGTACCAAAGTTCTTCAGTTTCTGTGACAAATATGAAAATACCATTTGGGCAAGTATCTTGTTTTACTTCATCAAAACCAACAAACCAGTATAAAAGAACAGTCCAGATCAGATAGTGTATACATTTTTACTTGCATTTTTGAGAATAATTATTGATGATTTTTTTAGTTGGTCCTTTCATGGATATATGTAAGTGATTTTACAGAGGGTCTGAGCCTTAACCAAATACTTTCTTTTACTGATATTTATAATTAAGACTGGGACTCTTACCTAAATTGAGAAACTTATTTTTCTTTATAAATGAATTTTCAGAAGAAACCTATAACAATTAAACTTAATTCTCCTAGCACCAAAATTATGAATTGATTGCTTTTTATCAGGTAAGTAATAATAGCCTAGTTATTATGAGAATTTCTCCTTCCTTTTTCTTTCTGAATATTTTCATTGTATATAAAAATAAATACAAGTAAGAAATTAATAAATTTAAAAAGCAATTTACATTGCTAAATACATGCTTAAAAAGTTAGAAGAGTCTCAAAATGCTTTTCTTCTATCAGGAAGCATTCAGAGTTGTCTGAATTGAATGTAAAAGTCTTGGAAGCTCTGGAACTGTATAACAAACTGGTGAATGAAGCGCCAGTGTATTCAGTCTACTCGAAACTCCATCCTTCAGCACATTACCCCTCTACATCAGCTGGGGCTCCATTGCAGGTAAGCAGGTTTTTTTAAGAATATTTTTCAAAATTATAGTTCTAAATTTTTTAAAAAGGTTTAAAGCATAGTATTAATTTCAGTAGACCATGAATAAAATTATAAAACATGTCTTTAATAGTTTTAGGAAATATTAGTCAAGCAGTTAATTTGACTAGAATTAGATCTTGATTATTCAGAAATGCATTTTAGTTAGCTCAGTTTTAACATGAATGAAAAGACCATTAAATATCTGAAGGAATTCTGAGCTTTTCATAGGCTTCTGTAAGTATAAAGCACCAATCTTTATGGAAATATAAATCCTTTTTGTAACTACTGTATAAAATAACAGACCCTCTCATTTAGGACCCAGTGTTTCAGATGGCTCTTGGGTGAGGTGCTGGTGCTATTCCTGTTCTTCACCAAGATAGAACATTTCTTGGAAAATCTTTTTTTTTTTTTTCCAAGATTTTTTGACTTACATTATTTTTAAAAGGCTTGCTTAAGGTCCAGGGATTTAGCTCAGTGGGGTCACTCCCTGCCTTGCAAGTGCAAAGTCCTGAGTTCATTTCCCAGTACCAAAAAAAAAGTCTTGCTCAATGAACTTTTGTCCTCAGAACATACATTATAGAGCCAGGGATTTAGCTCAATGGCACCGCACCTGCCTCGAAAGTACAAGGTCCTGAATTTGGTCCCCGTCACTGCAAAAAAAAAAAAAAAAATTTAAGATTTGTATGTGATTTTATGATTCAGGCCTATGAGGTGCAAACACCATATGCCATCCATAATCAGCATCTTTCCCCAGTACTTTTTACCTTTTTTATGCTTAACAGGTGCCATGAATATCAACATCCTTATTTTAAAGCCTTTTCCAAATTTTAGCCAGTTTACAAACTCAAAATGAACTTAGATGAGCAAAATTACATAGTTAGTTTATGACAACTATGTAGTATGTAAAAGAGTATGAAGGGAATACCAAAAAGAAAAGGCAGGATGTGGATGCACAAATTAGATGATGTGACATTTATTGGTGCTGTGAAATGGAATAAAATAGAGTAATAGCTTGGTTCATGAATGCTTCTCTTTGCACATAATCTGGTTTGCAAACAAAGTATTCAGCAAAATTTTCTTCCATTTGCAAACTCTGGATTGGGTGACAAACACAGCTACAACCATTTTACCCACACAAACACAAATGCAGCCATCTTCACCAAAATCATAAAGCAAAGTATAAAGTGAGGTACCATCATAGAAGTGTCTGTGTCACTGTATGATAGGACTACATATTTGATTGTGTTTGTAAAGGTTTGTCGTTCCTGTGTTTAAGCTTTTGTGTTTAATTGCATCCTATTTATAATCTGTTTTGTTAATCACAACTAATTTTATTATGGTGGTGGTACTGGAGATTAAACCCAGACCAGACTTGAATTTAGGAATCCTCTTGCCTCGGCCTCCCAGACTGCTGGGATTACAGATGTTTGCCACTGTGCTTGGCTAACCACAACTAATTTCTTTGATGTTAACTTTCTGTCGGTATGATTCTTTACATAACCTCTATCTATACTGTTCGTACATAAGAGTACTTGAAGTCAGGTATGGTAGCTCACATCTGTAATTACAGGTCCCTGGGAGTCTGAAACAGGAGTATCCCAAATTTAAACCCATCCTGAGCAATTTAGTGAGACCCTATCTCAAAAACTTAGAAAAGGGCTGCTGATATAGCTCAGTGTGAAGTTTCTGTTTTAATTTGAAAAATAGCTCTGCTAGAGTCAGGTGAGACAACACCTTTTGTGGTACTAGGCCATTGAGATCCCTAAACTGCAGAACAGGTCTGTTCCAGTTTCTACTACTTGTCAGCTAGTTGTTGCATGTCTGCTAAGGAGGTTAAATGATTGCACCTAATACAGTTTATTTTGCAGATCTAGTATTCTAAATCTTAATGTGAATGATCTTTGCTTTTAAAAGTAGCCGTTAGGGCTGGGGATTTAGCTCAGCAGCACTGCACCTGCCTCTAATGCGCAAGGCCCCGAGTTCAATCTCCAGTATCCAAAAAAAAAAATCGCCTTTATATTTATGAAACATGTGCATTGTGTTGTGTACACATCAATGCTGTGTAAGTAGACAGACTCTGTCTTTAAGAAGCTGTTACCATGCAAATTAAGTAGGGCACAGATAAATATCCAGTGACCGAGGCCATTTCTTTTTTTCGTCTAAGGACACATCTAATCCCCTACCCACAGCTCTTTTCTTTTGTCCTGTCTGTGCTGAATGTAGGATATGCAGTAGACATTGCCATCAGGATCCTGGCATCCTGACAACATGTCTTTTTCAACATTTTCTCCTCTAGGAAGGAATTGTGAGAGTGAAGGTTGTCATTCTCATGGAGACCTTGGTGCCAAAGGGCTTCCCTTCAGGGGAGTGTTCTGTAGCTTCATGGCAAAACACATTTCTGAGTAATTGGCAGTCTGGATCAATTCCAACTTAATACTTAAAAATACACCACCTCTCTTCTTTCTTGTCTTCTGCCCAATCTCCTGCAAAATTCAAGAACAACCAAGCAAATCATAGATTTCATGCACAGTTTGGCACTGTGATTTGCAAACTCTTCACATTTTGCTCTAGGATGGATAGATGGGTAGAATCAGATTGTTCCCCAAAGAACTGTAACCCTGCCTTTTAAAGTCTGTTAAAGTTTCAGATAGGCTAGGTTGGTGTTTGAGAGAGCAGTGAGTCAAATTTTTCCTTTTGCTTATTAGACATACCCAATTCAATCACATGGTGGAAACTACATGGGTCAAAGCCTTCACCAAGTAACTGCTGCCCAAAGCTATAGTCTAGGACCAGATCATGCTAGTTCGCTGCAATCTCTGCCTCCAAATGTGAATTCCTCAGTCACAGCGCAAACTGCTCAAACTCCATATTTAAGGTAAGTTTTGGGGACCTGTGTTAATTTTTCATAAACTTTTAGAATAAGAATATTGTAGACCCTTCTCTGTTGTAATCCTGATTTTTATTCTTAAAATGAAGTTATAGAAATGCTTGGGCATAAAGTGGGATAGGGCTGCCCTTGGCATTACCACCCATACTATGATGGCTGCCCACTTTTAAACCTACAGTTTAGAACCTTAGGACAAAACAAAGCTAATTATCTTTTATGGCGACTACTCCCATGACATGGTTAGCACAGTGCAATAATCAACACAGACTTATTTATCTGACCACACTCCTGTTAGAAAATTGTTGTCACTTTGACTCTTCAAAGGAAGTATGTTTGAAGGCTGGGGATTTAGCTCAGTGGTTGCGCCACCTGCCTCGCAAGCGCGAGGGCCTGAGTTTGATCCCCGGTACCCTGTCTTCCCCCCAAAAAGGCAGTGTGTTAGAGCTGTGGAATTTTTTGTATGAACACTTCCTTCAGAATTACATTTTAAATACTTTTTTTATTTACTTTCACCGCAGAAAATGTTTATTCAATATAATCATTTTTACATGATTTCTGAGGTACCTTTCTAGTCTTAAATTCCATGAGTGTGAGTTTAGACATTACTTAAAAATTAAATAAAACTGTTTATATTGGTGTTTGTTTGAACTTAAACCTGTTTATATTGGTGTTTGTTTATTAAAATTTCATTACACTGAGCAACATTAGAGGTAAGAGGAAAAAACTTAAACCTTCTATATTGCAAGCAGTGTATGTGGTATAATTTAAAATTAAATATATTTTAAAAGAAATTTTCTACCATAGTAGATTCAGGAGAAAACAGAAATCCTTCAACTTACCATGATTTTTCAGCTTAGTTTAGTGTGTATTAGTAGTGGTAGTAAGTCAATTAGTCTTCTGTACTACTCTGAGGGTAGATTCTAGATCCTATGCAGATTACAGTTCTGTCGTTGAAGTGAAAAGTTCCTCTGGAAGGAAAGGTTGAAGAGTAGTGAGAAGAAGGGCTTCTTGCTTGGGAGGTGAGAATGGACAGTGGGCTGAAAAGTGCATCTGGAGCCACGGCTGCTTTCTCATTGAACCTAGATATGGGGAGCACAGTCACAAACAGTTTGTACCTCCTTAGTTTTTAAATGTTTTTATGAGGAATTTTGGAGAAAGGACATTAAACAGGCTTTATAATCTTAGGTTGTGCTGCTTTTTGAGCATTCCTCTCTTACCAGATGTAAAATTGTGTTTACAGTTTTTGATACCTGGAGTGATTAAATCATAGTCAAAGTAGCAAAGCTGCATAGACTTGGACAAGTTGTTTTTTTATTATGATTGATCTCTGATAACCTAGACAATCAAAGTAAATATGATTTCCTCTTTAAAATTTTGTTTGTAGCACCCGACAAGACACTGTGTCCAATCCTTACATGAACCAGAACTCTAACCTTCCATCAGCTACTGGTACAGCTGCCTACACGCAGCAGATGGGGATGTCCTTGGATATGTCAACTTACCAGAGCACTACTTGCAGTTTACCACAACTGGCAGGCTTTCCAGTGGCAGTTCCAGCTCACTCCGTTACAGAGCAACAAACAAATTACCATCAGCAGCCTCTCCTGTAGAGACAAAGCATTTTCTTGAAGCCTTCATAAGTATGTCTGGAAATATTAAAACTTTTTTCCTTTCAACTCAAAAGGACCATAATAAATAAAGCACAAAATCTGTCTTACTCTAAAGGCCATGAAAGGGTTATTATTATTATTATTTTTTCAGTCTAGTGTGTTTGAAGTCAGTTTTTTGATCAGAGGCAGCTTAAAGGTACTTCCAGTTGGTTTTGTTGTGCTTTCAAATGTCTCTACATAAATCTGGACACCCAGTAAATACCCTTATGACACTAAATAATATGGGATAGAAGTGTAAACTTTTTACTTTAAAGAAACCATTGTTTCCTTCTACTATGTTATGAAAAGAGCACTAGAGACCTTTAAATATTTTTTGTCTGCATATTTTTGTCAGGGTTTCCCACACACTATTGTTTTCAAAGGCAAACATCTTTTTGTGTGAGCATTTAGCTTGCCAAAGTATTTCCTTTTGGCTCCTTAAATTGCAGTTGTGTTTGCAGTACTGTCAGTTTTTCTGTCAGTGTTATGTTGAATAACAATTAGCATGTAATTGTCTACAGAAGCAAGAGCAATTTGGAAGGAACAAAAATGTTTTCTCTTATTAAAAGTGAAAACCATGTAAATGCAGATGTGTAGTAAAGCATTTAGCCTGTCCCCTAAACAGTCACCATAGAAGGCTCACAAAACATTTCCAATCCCAGGGGAAATTATTTCCTTTCTTGCAAACATCCCTGGTATTTGGAATTAACACTAATGACTTTCAAGTGACTTTGGCCATTGTCTAATGAAGATATGGTCCATTGTTTTCCTTCCTGCAGTGTGGCATGAAAAGCTGCTATATTTCTTTTTTATGGATGATAAGGGATGATAAGAGACATTCCTAATAATTTGATGTGATCTAAACCAAGCATGGGTGATAAGTGTGTTTTTAGTAATGTGTGTGTTTTTAAAGAAATGATTCTCGTACCATTGCTAAGCTGTCATCTTAAGCTGTTGAAAAATTTTTCATTCCTTTCAGAAATCTGAACCTTTGGGATTCCACATACTATAGAAGTTGATAATAAAAATCAATATGGATTGTTTTGTATTGAAAATTTCAAAATACAAAATAGAAAATGCAGATATGTATGCCTATAGATATGTGATATTTAGACTGGGAAAAATACTGGACATACGTTTAATTTTTAAAAAATTAAAACTTTTTGCATGGATACAAAAATTTCTATTTTTTTTAAGTATTTGATCTTTCTACAAAGAATCCATTTGAGAATAATTCTGCAAATTTTGTCATTTGTCTATTTACAGAGATTTTTATTGCATGTATGTTCCTTTTTCAAAGAAACTTTATCCTCAAACAAAATTTGAAAGCTTAATGTCTGTCGTTATCTTGTTTCAGATACAAATTACTGAAAAGAAAATTTAACCTTTAATGACTTGTGGTCTGTTTATCATTCAGTATTTTCCTTTCAGGTAAATTCAGTTATTATATACTTTAAAAACTTTTTTAAATGGCACCTTACTTTATTGGAAACAAATCTGTTCTTAAAAAAAAAGAAAAAGAAAACAAAAAACAAAATTCAAAGCTGCTCTTGATAATAATATTTGCATTCATATGCAGAATCTTACATTTTCTTCTAAACTGTACTTAGTAAATTTATTTTAATGTTTGTATAAATAAGTTTTGTTCAATTGTCATCTGAATTGTAGTTCAGCATAAATATCTACTAAATTGGGATCAGCCAATTAAGTTCAAGTAACATCATTAATCATAAAACATAACATATTTAAATATGGTATATTGGCATTTATCTGTGAAATTTAATCATGCAGAAGTTTCCTCTTAAAAAATTTTTATTTTTGCCATTTATAAGGAATTTGTCTTAGCAATTATTGTTAGTATAAAAATGATACTGTTTCTGTTGATCTTTTTTTAAAATGTTAAGAAATACAAGGTTGTTCTTTTTTTCCCATAATCTTATGGATTGTATTTATTTTAAGATTTTTTATATTTACATGTTTTCTGCCAAAGGCAGTGTCTAGTTTAAGATCCCTAAGTTGGGTTCATCCTGTTCTGTATCAAAAATTTAAAAAAAAAAAAACTTCTGCTTTTCCTCAGTACATTAGAAAGAATTCCTGAAAATTTATAATAGAAATAATTTTATAATATGGCAAATTCACCTGGGTGTTAAAATGTATAAACTGAAATATGTTTGTATTGTTTGAAAAATGTACAGCCAGCCAAGATTGTCTCTTATTTTGGTAATTTATTTACACATTAACCGATTATTAATTGTAATATTTGTCATTTAGTATTTGAATTTATTTGCAGATACATTGTTATCTTATTCTGCTTCAAGTAGCTGGTATTAAACTGTGTAACATTTTACTGTATGGTGAAGGTAGTTATAAAATTGTACCTTCTGAATTTAAAAAATTGTAAATGTTTAAAAATATGTGGTTGAGGGCTAGGGATTTAGTTCAGTGGTGCCACCACCTGCCTTGCAAGTGCAAGTCCTGAGTTCAGTCCCCAGTACCCCCCCAAAAATATATATGTATATAGTTGAGCTGGGGATGTAGCTCAGTGGTAGTGGTAGTGGTAGAGCATGTGTTCTTAGCATGCTTAAGGCTGTAGATTTGATCCCCAGAACTGCAAAAAAATTTAATGGCTTAAGAATTTTTACAAAGAATTTTCTTAGTAAAAACTATGATATTAACACTCCTGAGTGCTAGGCAAGGATTTATTGAATTGTCATTATGATGAGAATGCTGAACTTATTTTTGAAGTAATTATAAATAATATAGCACTGACTTATGATTTGTTTCTGTCAAAAGGAAGTTTTCATTACTTATGTCAGCTTTAATCAATAAGAGAACTCAATTTGATATTTTTATTGTTTGATTTAGTTTTCTTTTGAAGATTAAAGATTTTTTAAAATTTCCCTTGCAGAGAAATAATTCTAATTTTATCAAATTAAGTTTGAATTTGAGAGGTTTTTTCCAACCTTACTGATTCTAAAAAGAGAAATTATGTTGCTTGCATGGCATAGTGAGATAAATAATGCCCTCCCATCCTTGTCACCTAGAATGCCAGTGTTACTTTTTTTGCAAGTGGAGTCTGCACATGTAATTAAAAATCTTGAGTGGAAGTCATGATGAGTTTAGGGGTGGCCTCCAAGACTTGGAGCCCTTGTAGGAAGAGAAAACACTGACACAATGAGGCCACGTGATGGTGGAGGCTAAACTTGGAGTTGTGCTGTCACAAGGCTCCCTGGGACCATCAGAAGCTGGAAGAGGAAAAGGATTCTTCCCTAGAGCCTTCCAAGGGATACAGCCCTGCTCAGCCCTCAGTTTCAGACTTCTAACCTCCAGAACTGAGAGAAATAAAAAAATGTTTTAAGCCTCCAATTATGTGGTACTTTATTACAGTAGTCCTACCTAGGAAACTAATAAACATGAGTAAGTATTCAGTGAATTCTGAGTACTAAGCACATAAGATTTCTTCAAATTGACCCAGGAATTCTGAGAAAGATGTCTGTTGTCCAGTAGCAGTGTTTTTATCTTGTCTAAACTGTCGTGGCTTTTCATGGATAGATGAAATAATGACCCTTATTAATTCCATCATCTCATTTTACTGATTTTTAATCTCTCATCTACATTACAGTGACTGATTTTTTTTTTTTTTTTGTACCGGGAATTGAATTCAAGACCTTGTGCTTTCAAGGCAGGTTCAGTACCCTGGCCCTCAGTAACTGATTATTTTTAATGCTAGAGTTCACAACGAACAAGGCTATAATCTTTTGCATTTTCTGTCTACTCTTGTCATCTTTAGTAGTACATATTTAATGATGGGGAAAACAAACGTTCAAAGGTAAACAGGAACAGAGAAACAAAGTAGGGTAGACATTTCCCCACAAACGCTACTGAAAAAGAGATTTTTTGCTGGGGATTTAGCTTAGTGGTTCCGCTGCCTGCCTCACAAAGCACAAGGACTCGAGTTCAGTCCCCGGTACCAGGAAAAAAAAAA
>NW_022900941.1:33187840-33198499 GCF_012274545.1 Fukomys damarensis | reverse complement strand
GTACCATTTTTTTTTTTTTTTTTTTTTTACATAATATCCCAATAAAGAAATTAAAGGTTTTCCACTGTTTCAAAACTAGAAAATTGCCTGTATACTTTTAGTTGTATAAGCCTGCACCTTTTTTTTTTAAAGTGAGGGCTAGGGATCTAGCTCAGTGGTGCTGCACCTGCCTGGCAGGCACAAGGTTCTGAGTTTGATCCCATACTGAAACAGAAAAACAAGTGAAATTCATATAGCAAAGTTAACCACTTTCCACAATTTCATGGCATTTATTACATACATGTACTGCCTCTGGTTTGAAAATGAATTTTTTGTGTCTGGCTTGTTTCATTTAGCAGCTTCATTTACTTGGCATAATGTTTTATACTGCAATTCATTTCATGGCTGCATAATATTCCATTTTATGTATCTACCACAATTTGTTTATCGGTTCGCCTTCTGATAGATACCTGAGCTATTTACACTTTTTGATTATTGTGAATAGTGCTGCAGTGAATATTGTGTACATGTATTTGAGGAACAGCTTTCAGTTCTGGATATATACTTAAAAGAATGGAAGTACCAGGTAATATGGTAATTCTCCATTTAATTTTTGAGGAACTACTAACCTGACAGTTAACCATTTTATGTTCCTATTAGTGCGTGAGAGTTCCAAATTCTCCAACCCCTCCCCATCACTAGCTATTTTCCTTTTTTAAATTCTAGCCATCCTAGTGGTGTGAAGGGATACCTTGTGGTTTTACTTGCATAATTAATGATACTTAGCACATTTTCACATGCTTATTACTGTTTTTATATTTTATTTGGAGAAAAGTCCTTTGCACATCTTTTAATCAGAGTGTCTTTGATGTTCAGTTGTAAGAACTCTTTCTATATTCAGTGACTTGGATTTTTTTTTTTTTTTTTCGGTTACCGGGGATTGAACTCGAGCCCTTCTGCTTTGCGAGGCATGTGGTGGAACAACTGAGCTAATTCCCTATCCCCTTCTTTGTATATTCTGGATAGCAGATCCTTACCAGACATTTGATACATAGATGTTTTCTTCCATTACATTGGTTGTCCTCCCATCTCTTGTCTCACCACCGTCACTGGCACTACCGCGACAACCATCCTACCTCCATCACCACCAGCACAGTCACTGTCACTAGCACCGTACCATTATCACCTTGTCTATGCCCTCACCACCATCACCGCTTCACCGATACCACCTCCAGCACATTGCTGTCACCTCTACCCTCTACCCATCCTGTCCTCTCCATCACTGAGCACTCCACTGCCACCACCACCAGCACTGCCGTGCCTACCACCCCACCTCCGTCACCACCACCTCACCCTGTCTCCAGGACCACAACAGCGCCGCCACTGCCAGCACTGTGCCCCTCACCTCCCTCACGGCCACCACTCATCCATCTAGGATGTTCCTTTCACCATCAGAGCACTCAGCAGAGGCACTGACGATTACACGCCACCACCGACGCCAGCCCCACCCTGCTTTCAAATAAAAGAATTTTCATCCAGTGTATACCTACGGTATCTCCTTTTTCAAAACTGTCACTCTACCCACTGAGAGAAGTATTTCTACTCCCATTTTATGGGTGAGGGAAACTAGCCTCAAAGATATTAAACTTGGCCAGAGTCATATAAATAGTAATATATAGACTGGACTCACATTCTAGTCCGCCTGATCCCACAGCTGGTTCTAACAATATCTGCTGTGCTGCCTATAAAGAAAATTAAGATGTGTGATTCAGCCTGACCTCAAACAGCTTCTTCCTTAGCCTTCTAGGTAGCTGTGATTACAATCTTGTGCCTGACTCCTTTTTAGTTTCTTGAGGATATCCTTTGATACACAAGATTTAAAAAATTTTTATTAAATTCAGTTTATTTTTTCTTTTGTTGCTCTGGTTTTCTGTATTATAAAAATCCATTGCCGAATCCAAAGTCATAAAGATTATTTCCCATGTTCTAAGAGTTTGTGTGTGTGTGTGTGTGTGTGTGTGTGTGTTCTTGTAATTAAGTTTCTTTTCCATTTTGAGTTACATTTTTACATGGCTGGAGGTATAGGGACCAAGTTTATGCTTTTGTATACATACCTAGTTGTCCTAGTACAAATAGAGACTATTTCACAAGTTGCTTTTTGACACTACTGTAACTTACTGGTGATCAATTCTAGTATCTTGGTTGGCCAGCTGTGATTCATCAGACCCACAGCTGAGTAAATTTCAATTCTAAAGTAGTAGTTTTTTCCTCAGCTAATCATTATATAAGCCATGATCAAATATTTGGTGAGTAAATTTTTATTACAATAGAAGAAACATTACCACTATTACCCTCAACCTACTTCCCCTTGCTTCAGACACTGTTCTTATCATTTCTGAAGTAATTCTGGAAGTCTTGTAAGTCCTTGTAAGTGTGATAATATAGTGAATGCTGCCACTGAGGGATGTCCAGTGGAAAGGAAGGCTCTTAAAAACAAAGTTATGTTGGGGCCGGGGATTTAGCTTACTGGTGCTACCCATCTCACAAGTGCAAGACCCTGAGTTCTATCTGCAGTACCAAAACACAAAGTTATGTGTTCATCCACCTTATTCAGCAGATGTGCCACCATGTGACTTTTCTGTCTTCCCTAAAGTCGAAATGACCGTGAAGGATGAATATTTTGAATCAGTTGAGGACAATGAGACAGCCGTGGCAGCACAGCTAATGACACCAATGAAAGAGAACTTCCACAGGTCCTTCAGAAAGTGGCAAGAATGATGGGGTACATGTATTCCAATCAAGGGGGAATATTTTGAGGGAGAGTAATGGCAATGTGACTTTTACAGTAATTAAAAATGTATATATTCATCATAGTTTTCTGTCCGATTTTTTTTTTTTTGTACCAGGGATCGAACTCAGGTCCTTATGCTTGCAAGGTAGGCGGTGGAACCACTGAGCTAAATTCCCGGCCCTGTCAGACATCTTATATGTAAAGAGACAGTGGAAAATGCTATCTAGTTAGAATATAGCTCCTGCTGATACCCACGTAGAGAAACATTCAATAGGGAAATGCAAATCTAAACAACTTCATACATGTACTGTATTGTGAAAGATGAATTGGCTAAATAGAAAAAGACCCAGTGCTTTAGCCAAAAATAATCTTTATCATAATTCCTTCCTGGGAGCCCCTCAGGAATTTTGATTTACACATCATTGGTTAGAATTGTGTCAAATTATGCTGGACTAGCTTTATCTGCAGATAAGTCTGCAAAAATGATTATTCTACTTTCTAACTTCTCTAGAGAGGGTGAAGGGGATTGGGAAGGAATGTAGAGAGATATACTCCATAGTATTTGCCACGGAGACAGACCTGACCAAATGTGTCTACAATCTGATGTTACTGTTGTGTGCCTGGTAAATAAATTTGAAGTTGAGTTAGTCTGTTGCAATTCCATGGGCAAATAAACTAAGAGGCTATCTAGTACAGGTACATCATAGATTTTTAGTCAAAGCTAGAATAATATGTTAGCATCTGACTGTCACAATTAGACCACTTTTTTTTTTTTTTTTTTTTTTAACACATTGAGACAAAAAGGGCCCTGGAAGTGGACATGGGAATAAAAACCTCAAACTGCTTCTGCCTCATCTATTTGAGGTAGATGGAAAAATTAAAGATTTGTTAGCTTCTGTTAATCCACTCAATAGTGTTAAATACTAAGGATACTCAGAACTTGAATTTGCAAACCTGAGCAATATTTATGGATTCACTATGCACAAACTATGTAACACATGAAACATGGTACTTTTCCTTTGAAACTGTTGTTCATGTTCATTGCCATTGAATTCTCCTAAATACCTTTAATTGAAGTAGATGAAGAAAGGTTAAGTAACTTTAAACAACATCACACAGTAAGTGGCAAAAGCGTGACTATAAATGAGGCCCTATTTGATACTAGCACATGCTTGTCCTGGAAATGTGACTATCACCTAGAAATACTGAACATATTAATGTCAGGCATCTGTACCACCTTCCTTTCCCACATATGATATGATTTGGATGTGGTTTATATGGATATAAAATGCCTTCAGATACAATATGAATGCAGGGAACAGCATACTAGTGGATGCGTTTTTGTTTTTGTTTTTCTTCTTTTTTTGGTGGTGGACAGAATTGGGGATTGAACCAAGGGTCTTGCACATGTTAGGCAAGTGCTCTACCACCAATTTATATCCCCAGACCTTTCTTAAAATTTTGACTTGATGGTCTCACTGCATTGTCAAGGTTGGTTTTGAAGTTATAATCCTTTTGCCTCTGTCTCCTGTGTAGCTGGGATTACAGCCATGTGCTGTTGTCCCTGGATTAACGTTGTTTATTTTTTTACCTTACCTGTATGACTGTTTATCATCATTCCATTGTAACATTTCTGAAACCAATTTATTTTACAGAGGATGAGAATTTATTATAGGATTTGGAAATGATAGAATATAGCATTATTTTGTTGTTTGTAAGACAACGTTGGTGTCTCCAGTGCTCATCAAAATAATGCCCATTTCTTCACTTTAAATCCCAGGATTGCAGCAGAAACAGAAAGAAGCACAGTATACATTTCTTTCTGACGTGGCAGGAAAATGTACATCACAAAATTAGGAAAGCTAATATTTTAGTATTTGGAATTTACATCAGTCAGCATGAATTTGAACTTATAGAAGAATATTTCCTTTAAATGGATAGAAGTAATTAACATAATTTATGATAAGCACCGACAATGGCTGCATGAAGACAATGAATGATAGAAGGGGGAAGGTTGCTCTGGTACATTTGTCACAATTAGCCATTATTGACAAAGTTTATATGTTACTCAAATTGCCTTAGTTTTTGTTTTTTGTGTTTTGTTCTTACCAGGGATCGAACTCAGAACCTCGTGCTTGTGAGGCAGGCAGCAGTACCACTGAGCTAAATCCCTGGCTAAATTGCCTTAATTTTTAACTTATTTCTTTCCAGATATCATCAAAGGTAGGCATTATATTTAGTCTTTATCTCCTCCTAGGCTTCTTTTAGCTGGTACCAAAAAAAAATTTTTTTTTTCGAATGTCACTCATTGGAATTTGATGTTTTCCTCATTATTAATCTTGGGTTGTGGATTTTTTGGGAAAAGACCATGGAAGTAACGTGCCATTCTCCACTATGTTGAGGGTACGTGTTATCCCTCCTCCCCCACGCTGAGGATTGAATCTGAGGCCTGCTGCATGCCAGGCAAGCACTTTACCACTGAACTACTCTCTTAGCCCAAGGGCACGTACTATCAACTTGACTGTTGATAATGATCTCAATGACTTGATTGAGTGTAGAGTTTATAACATTTTTCCACTTCTTCCTTTCCATACTGTACTTTTTGGAAGGAAGTTATTATGCATACTCCATGCTTACAAAGTGAGGAGTATGCTTCCTACCCTTGAGGATAAAATGCATATGTTTGTTTGTTTGTTTTTTTGAGACAGGATCTCACTATGTAGTTGAGACTGACCTGGAACTCCTATGTAGCCCAGGCTGGTCTCAAACTCAGCGATCCTCCTGCCTCAGCCTCCTGAGTGTTGGGATTACAGGCATGTGCCACCATGCCCGGCTTAGAATGCATAAATTATTTGAGATTTTGGGGTATTGAAAATTTGTCTCTTCTCCTCTTTTTAACCATTTAATCACTATGGGCTTATTTTATACTTTGACTTATACATCAGTACTACTTTATTACTCAAATTATTCCAGCTGTGGCTATCGCATGCTTTTTCAGTTTGTTCCTATGTCATTTTGGTGTAACCCTATCATTGTACTTTTTTTTGTTTTGTTTTGTTTTTTGTTTTTGGGGTTGTTTTTTTTTTTTGAGTTTTTGTTTCTAATGCATTTTCTTACTTTCTGGTACCATAAGATGCCCCATGTTCATTTCTTATATTTCCTGCCCTGGTGCTAACACCATCCATTTTTCCAAGATGCCCAGGATTTTGGTGTCACATGTGTTTGTTGCTGTCATTGCTCCTGGGCCCTCAGCTGAAAGCAAGAAAATATATATATGTATACTAATATTTCTATATGTAACCATCAGTACCAAGAGTAGGGTTCACCTGAGTTCATACAAGTGTCTGACTCTAATCCATCACCACATAGATCATTCTTGCTTTCTCCCTTTGCTTATCTTTAATTTTCTACTTCAACAACAGACCCTTACTCCCATCATCTGCCATCTGTGGCAGTTGGTCACTCCCAGTGCATAAGTGTTGTGAGTTCAGAGGAAACGAGATCAGACATGTTCAGGTGGTGTAACCGTAGACTGTTGGGAGTTCAGAATTGTTAATCCACACTCTTCAGAAATACCTTTGCCAGTTTCAGTAGCACTTATGTATAGTTCCTTTTACTTTAGCCTCACAGGTGCTACTCATTTCTGAAGGTAAGCACCCTTTCCTTCATGCTGTTCAGTAATGATGTCTCATACTGCTGTATATGTAGTATAGTTATATTTTTATTATACTCTGCATTCAATTCTGGGATCTCCTACTTTCCCAAATGATTTTTTAGAATTTCTACAATCTGTAGTGCCAGCACCAGGGAGGCTGAGGTAGGAGGATCACCTGAGACCAGCCTCAGCAACATTAAGACCCTCCAAGGAAAAAAAAATAAATTTGCACACAGTAAGATTCATTCTTGGGCCAGGGATTTAGCTCAGCGGTTCAGTGGCCTGCCTCGCAAGTGCAAGGACCTGAGTTCAATCCCCGGCACCACCAAAAAAAAAAAAAAAAAAGATTCATTCTTGCCAGGTGTAGTGGCACACACCTGTGATCCCAGCACTTGGGAGGCTGAGACAGGAGGATCACTTGAGTTTGAGTCCAGCCTGAGCTACATAGTGAGTTCAGGGCCACCTGAACTACAAAGGGAGACCCTGCCTCAAAAACAAAAAACAAAACAAAACAAAAGATTAATTCTTTGTCCTGTAAGTTTAATAGGTTTGGATGAGTACGTAATGTCAAGTATTCATCATTATAGTATCATACAGACAGTTTCCTCACCTAAAAAAGTCCCTGTGCTTCACTTGTCTTTTTTTTTTTTTTTTTTTTTTTTTTTTTTTTTGTTACTGGGGATTGAACTCAGGTCCTTGTGCTTGCAAGGCAGACAGCAGAACCACTGAGCTAAATCCCCGTCCCGTCTTTTCATCTCTACAATTTCCTCCAGAACCAGTGGTCAGTTTATGCTTATAACTTTGCCTTTCCTGGAATCTCATGTAAATGGAATCATATAATATAGAACCTCAGACTGACTTCTGTCATTTAGTAAAATGAAATTGAGGTTTATGTTGTTGGGAGGGCTTGTTAGCTTAATAGGATTGCATTGTATGGTTATGCCACAGCTAGTTTTATCCATTCAACCTACTGAAGGACATTTTGGTGCTTCCCCTTTGTGGGCTATTATGAATAAACCTGTATAAAGATTGGCATGCTGGCATTTTTGTTTTCATAAGTTTCAGATAAGTTGCATAAATAACTTTAGTGCAAATTGTTGGGAATGGTAAGAGAGTTCAGCTTATTAAAAAACTGCCAAACTGTCTTTCAGAGTGGCTGTACCCCTGCAGTTTCCCATCCATGGTAGACAAGAGTCCCTGTTGCTCTTCATCCTTAAAGAAGTTTGTATTGTCAGTTTGTTTCCATGTAAAGCCATTCTGATGGTGTGCAGTAGTGGCATTGCATTGTTTTACTCAGCATCCTAGTGGGAAAAGATGTTGAGCGTCTTTTAAAAGCTCATGTGCTACCTATATGGATTCTCTGAATTCTATGGCTTCTTTGGTAAGATGTATGTTCAAATCTTTTGTCTATTTTTTAATTAGGTGGTTCATTTTCATAGTCTCAAGTTTTAAGAATTGTTTGTATGTTTTATTTACAAGTTCTTTATCAGATTTGTGCCTTGCAAGCATTTATTCCCAATATGGGGCTTCTCTTTTCCTTCTCTTAATAAAGTTTTTGGCAAAAGTGTTGTTGCTATTATGACTATTTTGTGGTATGGGGATTAAACCTTGGGTCTTCACTCTGAGTTACATCTCCAACCCTTTTAATATTTTTCATTTTGAGACTGGGTCTTGCTAAGTCACTAAGCCATCTAGGATTGATTCAAACTTGTGATCCTCCTGCCTCAGTTTCCCAAAGTGCTGGGATTATAGGCATATACAACCATGCCCAGCTAAAAGTTTAAATTTTTTTTTTTTTTGTACTGGGAATTGAACTCAGGATCTTGTGCTTGTGAGGCAGGTGGGGAAACCACTCACTGAGCTAAATCCCTGGCCCAAGAATTTTAATTTTAATTAAACCCTAATATGTTTCCTTTCTTGGATCATTCTTTAGGTGCTAATGTTGTATGACATCACCAAAACCAGAGTCAAGTTGATTTTCTCCTAAGGTTTTTAGTTTTCCTATTACACTTAGGTCTATGATGAGTTTATTTTTCTAAGATCCTGAAGATTTAAATAATGGATTTATTGATATATAATTCACATCCCTTACAGTTTGCCCACTTAGAATACACACTTTAATTTCAATTTACTTTTTTGAGATGAGGTCTTTCTGTGTTGTTCAGACTGGCCAATAACTCATGATTCTCCCATCTCAGCATCCTGAAAGCTGAACAAGGATGTAGCACTATCTTTGCTACTATATCTATCTAATTCAGTGGTTTGCACACAGATGTGTGCAACCATTACTTTTATAGTGCATCAGTCCCACCCATAAGAATGGAGCCCTTATGACCAAATCGCCCCATAAAGGTTCCATCTCTTAGTACTGTTACAGTGGCAATTAAATTCCAACCTGAGATTTGGAGCAGAAAACTACTCAAGCCATATTAGTTCATTGTGGTTTTGATTTGCCTTTTCCTGATGATTAATGTTACTGAAAATTTTTTCATATGCTTTATTGGCCACTGATAACATCTTTTTAGGAAAAATATCTACTCAGATCCTTTGTCCATTGAGCAAATATTTTCTCCTGTTCTGTGGGTTGTCTTCTCACTTTCTTACCCTTTTTAAAAAGCACCAACATTTTAAATTTTGATGATGTCTCAGGTTTTTCTTCTTTGCTTGTGATTTTGATGTTATGTAAGATGTATTGCCAAACCCAAGGTCATGAATATTTACTCATGTTTTCTTCTAATAGTTTATTTTAGTTAGGTTTTTGATATATTTTGAATTTTTATACATTAATGTGAGGTAAGGGTCCAACTCTGCATCAGTGCCATGGGTATGGCTAATGGCGAACTTCTTTCTGGGTGACATTACACTCAGGAGCCGAGTGCCTGGTAAAGAGGGACAGCAGTCCCAGATCTCCTAGCCTGACCCTTCATGAGTTAGAAGCAAGCTCCATCACAGCCCTGGCGTTCTTAGTGGAGCTGTGCCCAAAAAAAAGCCTGTGTCCCATGAATAGGGCTGGGCAGAAGGTAGCCTGCACCTCTCTCCCATACTTGCTCAAAATTTAGTCTCAGCAAAAGGTAGATGGGGGTAAGATGATAAACACTGATGTCCCATCCCTCCCAGGAGGATAACACTATACCTGGGAGCTGAGAGCAAGGATGCAGGGAGGGGGTCTTGGCTCAAATGCCACAGACTCACTTTTTTCATAGAATTTTATTGCTATGTGCCCTTAAGACCATTTCCAGAGTTTCAAATAATTATGTGTTAATAATTTTCATCAGTTTTTCTGTGAGGCAAGTGGATGGAGTTCCTCATGCAATTGTGGTGCTATAGATTCTGTTTTCTGGTTTTTTTTCTTTTTATTGAGTTTATTGGTACAATCTAGGTATACAATACAATTACATTCATCATTGGGATTCTGTACCTTTACATAATAGGTCTTGATTCTCATTTTTCCCCTTGTCCCTGCCCTCCCTTCACCCCCTCCTCCCCTCCCCATTTACAAACACTTTATTTCCATTTTTTCAGTTTCTCATATTTTTTCCCTCTCCCTTATTACCTTTCCCCCACCCTTCCCACTTTCCTTACACCTTTAGCCCTTTACTTCCTATTTCACATTATTAATTATCTCATTAGGATCCTGTGAACTATTGTAGTTTTTCACACCAGAGAAACTATTCAGTATTTCAGTTAAACAAATCTCTGTATGAACATTAAAAATAGGGAATCCTAAAATAAAACTAAAAAGGAAAGTAAAAGAGAAAAGGCAATGATGTAACATTAAAATAATCCTTAATTCTGGAGATGAAAATGGTCCCTGAACATATTTAAATTGCTTCTCACTCTTATAGTCTTATCTTATTCTTTTTTTCATTATTTAGAGAATACTTTATTAGTTTCTGTAATCAAACCCACGTAGATGTGAACTTACATATTTAGTATGATGTGTTATCCCTGTACACATGGAAAAAAAAAAAAATAAAAATAAATTAACATTTCTAGACCAATATGGTTGTCCATTTCTCTACAATGCCAAGTCAACACAGTAAATTGGGATGACTTTTTCCAAAGTTTGCAGCACTATTAAAGTTTCCCAAATTTCAATTTATGCATATATGTGTGTGTATATATATATATAAATATATATAAAGACTAATAATAGTATGTTATGCATCAATAGCAGCAACAGCTTTTCCAGGTTCTGCAGTCATCTGAACAAAATTATAGACATTCAGCACAT
>NW_022900941.1:33185909-33186761 GCF_012274545.1 Fukomys damarensis | reverse complement strand
AACAGCTTTTTTAAGTCATTTGTATTTTCTCCTGCTACTTCATGTTTTCCTATCAGTCTTATGTTATTCTTCTTTGCATCATCTAGGAGTTATTGGATCGATTTCTCATGATCTCTTACTGTTTTTAAGAGATGTCTCTTTTCATGTTCACTGACTGCAATCTTATTTTCTATATCTGAGAGCCTATCTTCGCATTCTTTTATTCTGTTGCATACACTTTCAATAGAGTGTTTAATCTCCTGGATATCTGTTTGAATATGTTTTATGGATTCCATTTCTTTCCTATGTTGGCCGTTTATTTTTTCCATTTCTTTCTTATGCTGGGCCTTCACGGCTTCTATCATGGTCCTGAGCTCATCTATTTTTTTGTCAGTTTCTGCTCTAGAGTCTCGAATCACGACTTCCATTTTGCTCACTATCTCTATGGTTATCTGGGAAATTATTTCTGTTTTGAATTTTTCTAGAGCCTGATTGATCTGTTTGGTTACTTCCTGTGCCTTGAGTTCAGGGTGTCCTGGTGGTTCACTGTTGGCCTTTTCATCCTCATTTGTCCTACTGTTTGCCATTGGTGAACTGGAAGTCTGTCCTTGTGTCTTGCTTACGTGTTTTCTCATTTTAATTTTTGTTGTCGGACTGTCCTTGGTTTAATCTCTGGATTATCACCCAAATCTTCCTGATACAGTTGCACTCTAGCTTCTGTGTCTCTAACGACCCACAGACATTCTCATCTTCATAACATCAGAGAAAATAGCTCATCAAATCAACGGCAATGCTTTACACCAACTGATACAATCAGCAACACATTAAGATCAAGCACAACTTGGACACTGACCTCCTGTGGTAGTCGCTAGT
>NW_022900941.1:33183319-33185060 GCF_012274545.1 Fukomys damarensis | reverse complement strand
ATATTGATTAAATGGCAACTATAAAAATGATTTTGAACTAAAAATGGATTGGGTTGATGGTAACTAAAGCAAGAACTTTGCATTATTAGACATATTCTTAGCCATAAACTTTATGTAGTATCAGCTATATATAAGGCATAATAATAGAAGATAAAGAGCTAATAATCTGTTTTGGAATTTAGATTTTTTTATAGAAAAGAGAACTAATAAACTAAGGGCAGCCTATGCCAAGTGCCCAGAGAATCAGTGTTCCAGTTTTCCAGGGGCACAAGGACTATCCAGGACTAGTGGTCAGGGAGGATTTCCCTGGGAGAACAGTGAACTAAACAAGGTTTGGAGAAAGGAACAAGGTTTGGTGGGTAGGTTGGATGAAGGGCATATTCCAAGGAGGCATTGCGAGGCATCAGTGCTGGAGTGGGGCTGTGGATACTTGGTTTGGGTCATAGCAGTCAGCTGTGTGGAGCCATGAGGCGGTGAGTGGCCAGAAATCCAGGAAGGCTTGGTTGCTGGAACAGAGAGTTTGGACTTTATGTTAAAGTAACTCGAGAAAAAGAGCTGTTAAGAAAAAGGCGTTCCTTGTAATGTGTAGAGAGAATGAAGTGTGTGTTTGTGTGTATATGTGTGGCTGGTATTAGGGAGGTGGAGGGAAGGAAACTAGTTAAAAGATTTACAGACAGTCTGAACTAAGTGAAGAGAGGAGAATGGAAAGAAGTGTCTGGTGGATGTAAAAATAAGGGCAAGCAGAAGTTAAGTCAAACACAGCAGTTGTTACCATATATAAATAAAACGCTATAATGCCAGGGGATATGGACTTAGAGTGAAGCACTACATATATTTTGATGATGGATTTCTGCTGCAGTAACTAGTTAAAGGAAATCTAATTTGAGTTCACTTATATTTTCTGTTATTGTTTGTGTTTTCTTTCTTCCACAATCGCTCGCTTTAATTTGATCTGAAATCACTCTTCTGTATGTGTTGGCAGGAGGAAACCAAGGTTTGCAACTGCAAAGGTTGTGTATGATTTCAAGGCTGTTTCCTCCTTGAAATCAGCTATCAGCTACAAATGAAAGAAGGCACGTAGCCAACTCTTGCTTTTTAGCAGGTCTAATGTGACCTTCAAAACTCCTTAGGATATACTGGTTTCTTGCGGGGCTGCAGCTCCAGACAGACTCAGGCTGTCAGGGTCTCCCACAGATGCCTGGGCGTGTACAACTCGCGGCTAGAGTTGCCAAAACAGTACAAAAACGCGGATAAAAAGCAAACCACAAAACTCCATTCCTTAGCACAGCGGGCTGATGAGTTAAGTCGGGGAGGGAAGGTTCGGCTCCTGCCCTTTTAAAATTTCAGTGCAGGGACACACACACACACACACACACACGCGCGCGCGCGCGCGCGCCCCTACCTCGCTCGGGTCTTCCCACTCCCTGCCACACTGCACCAGCCTCCCTCTCCAAGTCCTGATTCATGAACCGTGCCACCTTTGTCTCATTTTAAACTGTGCAGACTATTTTAATCCTCCCACCCCCATCCCAGATTTCCCCCTCCCTGTATCCTCTGGAAAGCTCTGCTCTAGAGCGCTGGCTGGGTGGGAGAGCGCTTCCTCCCCTCGGCTCAGCTAGGGCAAAGGCGATCCCGTGAAGCCCCCACCCCGGGACCCCGCTGCGGGCGCGGGGGAGGCCTCTCGGCTCCTTTAAGGTGCGGCGCTCGGCGAAGTGCGGGCAGGGAGCCCGGGTCGGTCAAG
>NW_022900941.1:33182588-33183162 GCF_012274545.1 Fukomys damarensis | reverse complement strand
CTCTCTCCCTTCCTTCTCCTCCTCCTCCTCCTCCTCCTCGCCCTCGTCCCGGTCTACGCGCTCCCGCTCCGGAGCCTGCAGCCTCCCCCAGCCGATGCCGGGGATTCGGACCCCGCACCCGCGAGTCTTTGTTAATGGATGTGGTGGGTGCCCGCGGGCTGCGCCTTGCGCGAGTCCGTGCAGCCGTCTAGGCTTGGAGTGGGTGTCCCTTCCTTCTCCTCCTCCTCCTCCTCCTCCTCGCCCTCGTCCCGGTCTACGCGCTCCCGCTCCGGAGCCTGCAGCCTCCCCCAGCCGATGCCGGGGATTCGGACCCCGCACCCGCGAGTCTTTGTTAATGGATGTGGTGGGTGCCCGCGGGCTGCGCCTTGCGCGAGTCCGTGCAGCCGTCTAGGCTTGGAGTGGGTGGGAGCGAGCGGGGGCGGATGTGGGGAGACCCCGAGGAGAGTCGGGTGCGGGCTTTTGGGGACCCCGGGGCGCTGGCTGCCCGGCTCCTCGCCGCGGTCCTCACTGGCTTCTCTCTGGCCCTCTGTGTCGAGTCCAGGTGGCCCGAGGCACCACGACCCGGAGGAGCAGG
>NW_022900941.1:33180595-33182418 GCF_012274545.1 Fukomys damarensis | reverse complement strand
AGCGCGCCCCTCGGGCTCCATCGCTCTCCGGGTGGCCTGGCTCACGGCGTGCGGGCCCGAGTGCCTCCTCACCGCCTCGGGAAGTTAGTTTGTGCTTGTGGACCCAGGTCGGCGGAGACGGGGACATTGAGTTTAAAAGCTAGAAATGTTTGTGACTGCACCGTCCGTGTGCGGAGAGGCGTCTTCAAGTGGTATAACTCGACTTTGAATAGCCAGACCCCAGGGGCCGGCGACCTGCTTTGATCCTGGGTGTGAGTTGAGGGCTTCTTTTATTGTTTTGTCCTATTTTGAAATCTTTGTGTTGGGAGAGATCTCCGAGCTCTCGCCAAAAGAAAGACACTTTGAGCACAAAGTTTGTTCTTCCTTTGGGAACGCTTTTTGGATGCATTTAATAGGGAAGCACCGGATCTAAGCCACCCTCAATAAGCGAAGACCGACACTCGGTTCCGAGGTCTGGTGGTACCACAGTTTGTGTTTGTTTTCTGCGCAGTTCTAGTGCGAGTTGCTTGAGCTGAGGCTCACTGGTATTGCTCAGTAATTCTTAGGTGCCTTTCACCTTGACTCAAGAAATTGGTCCTCAGATTTCTTACTATCCATGTAAATGAAAGCTTACCTAGCTGCAGTTCGAGAGAG
Source organism: Fukomys damarensis (assembly GCF_012274545.1). Taxonomy (NCBI): domain Eukaryota; kingdom Metazoa; phylum Chordata; class Mammalia; order Rodentia; family Bathyergidae; genus Fukomys; species Fukomys damarensis. The sequence goes on along the minus strand of NW_022900941.1, from coordinate 33,181,785 downwards.
AAATCTTGTTAAAAGCAAGTTACCTTGATCTCTCTTAGGAGCTGAGACTGTTGTGGTGTGTGCATTGGGGGTGACTTGGGAAGAGTTTGCTCATCGCACCAAGAAGCTTTTATCCAGGTTTTGCTCTAGGCTGCTCTAGTGACCTTGAGAAGTTCTTTTCCTCTAGGTCAGTCACATATCGTGTAATGGTTTATAACCTATGATGGCAGCTGTGGTTTTCTCTCCTGATTAACATCAAGTTCAGTATATATTTTCAACATGGACTAAGCTATAGACTCAAAATGGGACTTTGATCTTCCTAAAGTGCCTGTAAAGCACATTTGGGCAATACTTACTGAACAGAATTTTATTTTCTCCGGAAAGAAGTTATTACTACTACTGTTTAATTCAGTGAGCATTAAATGTGCATTATTCATATTTGGGGTTCTCTTTAACAATAGATTTTATGGAACTGTTGAAGTTTTGTTGATGTTTATTTTGTAGGTACTTATTTTGGTAATGCTTTATTGTTGCACATTCTTGGAAATTAAGATTAGTTACAGAGCAGTGTATTTTGTGAGCTGTTTGACTATAACTTGAATTTACACCATTACTGCATTAATGCTTTAGACTTCCAAGCACAAAAAAATCCCATTTTTATTCTTTCCTCTGTGCCAATAAATGATTGAGATGATATATGTATAAGCTTTTATAAAGTGTGCTGCTATTTGCTGGCTTAAAAAAGTAAAAAAAAAATTACAGAAGTAATTTTGGGAGTACTTTGGACCAGTGCAGGCTTTGATAATAAATACATTAGATGAATCTTTGTGAAACTGGGGTTCATTTATAAAATGGTTAACTTTAAATTTAGCAATTAATTGCAATCTTCCTATTTATTGGCCCCTAAATAATGCCTAATTTTTTGAGCACTTAGAGCTTAAAACGTGTCCTGTACATGTTGTCATTTAAATGGTGTCATACAGACTTCTGTAAGGGCAACAATAAATCAGAGATTTATAATTCTTTGATGAAATGAAAAATTATTCAAAGTGGAATTTAAAAGTATCTTTGGAATGAAACTAGACAGTTTTCACCAATAAGCCAAAGAATTTTTTGGGGTTGGGTACCAAGGATCGAACTCAGCACCTCATGCTTGTGAGGCAGGTGGTGGCACCACTGAACCTCTGGCCTTTTTTTTTTTTTTTTTTTTT
>NW_022900941.1:33174850-33180551 GCF_012274545.1 Fukomys damarensis | reverse complement strand
AATAATTTTTTTTTTTTTTTTTGGTACCGGGGATTGAACTTGGGTCCTTGTGCTTGCAAGGCAGGCCACCGGACCACTGAGCTAAATCCCCAGCCCTTTTTTTGTATTTTCTGGGACAGATTCTCACTATGTAGCCCAGGCTGGCCTTGAACTCATGTCATTCCTCCTGCTTCAGCCTCCCGAGAGCTGGGATTACAGGCAGGCACCACCATGACCAGCAACCAAAGAATTTAAAAACAAAACAAAAACACAATAGCTGTTTAAATTACTGGGGCCTCATTATTAGAATGACCAGTAATTTATTGATATTTAAATTCTTAATATGTTCAAGTGATGGACCTCTTTTTGGTGATATTTCACAGTCTGTTCCGTGCCTTTGTACAGGAAGAATGTAGTGGGTATAAAATAAAAACAGTGCTGTTCATTTCTTTGTTGTATCGTTAAATACTGAGAAAACTCACTAAAAAACATTGATGGGCTGCATCAGGTATTGAAGACTGGGCTGATGGTAAATTGGCAAACTTAACACAATCTTTGTTGTCTGTGCTGATAGAGTTTCATAGCTTGTGTGTGTACCTGTACATTTGTGAACACACACATGCACACATTTGAGTTAGCTTAAAAATAAGCAGACTGAGAGAGCCTGCCATCACCCTGAGGCCTGCTCGCAAAGTCCCTCAGGCATCTTTGACCTTGTTTCCTGGTCTACTAGGTTTCGGGCTTCCACAATTTGGGAGGGATGGAGGTTTTGGGATGAATCCAGGAAATAACTAAATGGCTTCTTTGAGGAAAGGTGAGAAGATTAAATATTTTGCCTCTGAAAGGAAAGAAATCTAGGGGTGACCCAGAAATGATCTTCAAAGCATACACACAGGCATTCTATGGAAATGTGATGGATTGTTCTTGCTATTCATTGAGGATAACACTAAAAAATTGGCTAAAATTAGAAATAAATGGTGTTTTACAGCAAGCTTTCCCTAAGAATATTGCTATCATTGGAATGGCTTTCAAGTGTGACTATAGAATTTTCTCCCAGGATATCCCTTCTGAGAGGCCATTTATGAATGGATTGTATAACCATGTTTGCATATTTAGGAAGTACTTAAATATTTGCTATGTGCCCAGCACTGTGTTGAATATTATGGGGAAAAGACAAATGAGGCACAGCTCCTTTACTTCAAAGATTTTGTACTGCAGTTATGAAGACAGATATATGCAAATAACACAGTAAAAGTATCAAGGGGTGGGCACAATGACCTGTTCCTGAATATTAAAAGGACTCATGGGTGTCACTGCACATACAGTTTGTATGGTAGAGTAGTCCAAGTTAGATCTCTTTGCATTGGGGATTGAAGACAAAATCTGGAGTGGGATTAGTTTGTTGACTTCTTATTAAATCTTTCCTTATGAGGATGGTAAGGCCTTACATGCCCAGGCTTTATTAACCAGTTTCCAGTTTCATTTTGCCTGGGTACAGAGAGAGTTTGAATACACCTTCTTCCCTCTTGCCACAGGTCCTTTGCACTTGTTGAGCCCTATGTGTAGAGGATTCTTGTTATCTCTCTGCCTAGTTAACTTTTAATCTTCATTGAGATCTGTGTTTAGTCTTTACTTCCTTTTCTAACCTCCCTGATAAGGTCAGTTTTCCACTTAGGGAGTCCAAGAATAGAGTAATTTTCAGTAACATCACAACAAGTATAATTCAGCATGTGCTTAGATTTCTCTGTTAATGTCTGTCTCCCCATCCACATAGTGAGTTCCACAAGGACAAAGACTTATCTGAATTTTGTCTTCTTTGTGGTCTCAACATCTAGCATAGGGTATGTTCGATCAGTAGTCATTCAGATGAATAAAGGAGTGGATGGAGGGAGGACTAACTTGACCACCAGGTCCTGCTCCAACATTAAATCTTTTGTTTGATGGTACGTATTTCTTCCTAACAAACCTCTCCCAAAACTTGAGTAGTTTAAAAAATAATTTATTTTTATGCACTGACCAGACATTTCTTCTGCTTCGTGTGCTGTTAATGTGGGCATTGTGATGGCTAGAAGGTTCAAAATAGCCTCACACATGTGGTTGGCAGTTTGTGCCGGCTGCTGGCTCAGAATTCAGCCAGAGCTTTTGGCAGGGGGCTTAGTTTTTCTCCACCTGGGCCTCAGCATGGCTGCCTGAGCTTCTGGATAATGTGGGGTCTGGGTTCAAAGCAGGAGCACCTCAAGAAGCAGAGCTAAAGCTGAAGCTGTCTTAACCTCCATTTGCTAAAGTGACACGACATCATTTCTCTCGCATTCTCTAAGTCAAAACAGGTCTAAAAGCCTGCCTCCTTTCAAAGGAAGAGAAAAGAGGCTATCTTTTGATGGAGGTCATATTGCAAAAAACAGTAAGCAAAATAATAAATCAAATTCAATGTTAATATTACAAATAGAGCAAATTAAAGTTTTTTCCATCTACATGACAAGTTAAAGGGAAAATGTATGTTATGTGGGTACAAAAAACATATTTGACAAATTTTAAACATTTTGTAAGTTAAGAATACAAGGGGCTAAGCATGGAGGCCCATGCTCAACTTGGGAGATTGAGGTTAGAGGATCACTTATGCTCAGTTCAAAGAGAAAACCTGGAAAGGAGAGAGAATAATAAAATTGTGTTCTAAAACCTCATAAAAACATCACATTGAACACAGCAACTAGAAATAACATATATTCAGCAGCCAGTAAATGATTAAATAATAGTGCATCATCTACAGAGTACTACTTGGCTATTAAAGAAATTACAAAATGGATCTGCATGTAATGATACAGAAATACGTTTAAGATATCCACTTGAGATACACTCAAGTGAAAAATAAGCTAAAGAATAATAAATAATAAAATTTCATTAAAAAAGAGCCTGTGTATCTGCTGGGTGTGGTGGTGCATGCTTGTTGTTCCATCACTCGGGAAGCTGAGGCAGGAGGCTTGCTGTGAGTTCGAGGCCAGCCTGGGCTATATAGTGAGTTCAAGTCTAGCCCAAACTACATAGTGAGGCCTTGTCTCAAAAAAAAAAAAAAGAGCTTGTGTGATGGAAAATATGGTTGCAGCCATGTTTGGAACCTCACAGCAAGAAATCTCATGTTTTTTTAAGGTATGCAAATCAGATGCTCTTTACAATAATTCCATGAACTCACATTGTATTTAGAGATCTAGAACATATTTACATTCCAAGTTGATACTATAATAAAACAAGTTGGCAGACACATTTTTTGGGTTATAATTTGAGCACTGGTAATAGGCATGTTTCTTTGACGAAATGCAAATTCATTAACAGAAGGTATCTGCTTTATACATAGCTCTAAGAAAAATCATGTGTCTAGAGACATACATATTTGCAAAATTTGTCCATAAACTTAGAATCTGAGAATTTTAGAACAGGAAGAGGTTGCAGAAAGAAAATACTTCAGTTTTTCATTTTTAGATAAATAAAACAGGCCCAAGGACATAAAAAAGGTCGTGCCAGTAAATACCTGCGGAGGGCTGGGGGTTTAGCTCAGTGGTGCCGCCGCCAGCCTCGCAAGTGCAAGGACCCGAGTTTGATCTCTGGTATGGGGAAAAAAAAAAAATAGTGGTGGAACCAAGGGGACCCATTCTCACTACTGCTTTTTTTTCATCACAACCCATTTATCCCTGAGCAATCAAGACAGACGCACTCACTTACATGGATGCAGGTACATGAAAGGATGTGGCGTGTATACCTTTTAGATCCTGGAAGAGTTCTCCATCTCTGGTAGCTATGCAGAATAAAGCATCCATTGAAGAATCTGGAGTCTGATTTCTTCCCCATTCCATCGTGGATGCCATTTTTTGTTTTATGGCCCATAGTTCTTGTAGGATAATTTATTTGTTTATTTACTTTCTTAGTCATTGTATTAGCCAGAAGCTAATCAATCTACTAAGCTACTTGAACTTTTATGACAGAAAGATTTTTAAATGTAGAGCTAGTGTTAAATAGATGATGTGAGAGCACAGAAACTAGACCCAGAAGCGAGCTACAGCAGGAAGCCCCTGTCATCTTTAGGCTAAAAGAACAAGGGGAACCTGTTACTGGAAGCCGGGACTGTAGTCACCTGGCAGGAGTGGGACCCGTAAGGCACCTGTTTGGTGGGAATGAGAGACAAGGAAGAAAAGATGCAACCTCTGTCAAGGAAGACACATGCAGGAGAGGGAGTGGGGAGAAATTCCGTTTCTCCCTTCCTACACCCTCCTGTCTCCTGCCATTGGTTGAACTCAGGTGGCAGCCGAGGAAGTGGTCTGAAAACCTAAACCCATGTGACAGAGCACTGCGGGGACCAGGCGGCAGTGCTTCTTAGGGAAACAGCCAGGACTGGCATGACCATTTCATATTTAACTGCTGCATGGAGGACAATAATGAATCATTTTCATCTGTGAAACTGAACTTTTTTCTTACTCCATAAATGGAACTTCCTTGCTAAATGGCACAGGCCAGTCACAATGAACTTTAAAGAAAAGTTCACACTTCTTTGGTGATTTTTTTTTTTTGTGTGTGTGTGTGGAATGAATCTTTATAATTAAGATGTGATAGAGCTAGAAAGAACTCCATCTCTCTTTGCACACTGTGCTTTATTTTTGCTTTTGGGCTCGAGTAAGTTTAACTGAATTTATGAAGCTTATAATTGAAAAATCTCATGACCGGACAGCTAAGCAGTTATTTTTGCTTACCTTTGAGTTTCTGTTCATGGCATACAGAGTTCCCTAAATTTCATTTCTGTAGAATAAACAACTGTTTACCCTTTAATTTGGAGTGGCAAGATTTTATTGTAACTTATATAGAACTGAGTCAAGTTTTAATCTTTCTAGGAAATTATGGGAAGCTGTGTGGAAACCTAGGCTGAAAATGATGGCTTTTTTGACCCCTCCCCTCATTATTACGCCTGCTGTCCTAGACAGTGTAATGTCCCTTGGTATTAAGGAATGGACCTTGTCAAGAGAAGAAAGTAAGGACAGAGATGAAAACAGTGACATTCATTCAAACCACAGGGTGTAGCTCGTTGTAGAAACCAGTCTCTCCACTCCTCGTGAGTCTTGTAACTCAGTAGATTTACCAGTTACATCTGGATATCACCATCTTTTCTGCCTCACTGTCCAAGTTCGTTTTCTTCCTCATAGTTTGGTCCAGTTTTGATCTCCTTTCTGAAGCTCAGAGTCAGAACAGAGCATAAGCCCTAACCAGGAGGAGCAGCTTGCAGCCCACTCAGATTCACCAAAGACTAGGAAATGGGTGCAGGTGTGTGGGAGTGGGGAGGTTGGACCCATTCTTCTCTCTAGCTCTCAGTTGGACACCTGCGTGCTTTCTAGCAACATTTTGGAGAGAAGGGCTTCCTTTGCTTGCCCTTTGCTGAAGATTCCTTCCCAGCATGACTGTGGGTGCGAAGAATGATTACTGAATTCGAAAACATCAATCCTCTGATGCGCTACACCTGGTGTGTGCTGATGCTCTAGACTCTTCTTCCTGTCAAACCCAGTGTATTGCACAAATATTTCTTCTGTGGGCAATGGCAAGACAAAGCTTGCAACCATCCCCAACATACCCTCTCTAATACCTCTCTAGATTAGAAGACGTTACATTGACAAGTCTCAAGGAGCACCACAGTGTTATCTCCAGCAAACTCCCATAAAAACACATGCTTTTTTTTTTTTTTTTTTTT
>NW_022900941.1:33172325-33174774 GCF_012274545.1 Fukomys damarensis | reverse complement strand
TTTTTTTTTTTTTTTTTTTGTAACGGGGATCAAACTCAGGACCTTGCACTGGCGAGGCAGGTGGCAACAAGTTAAATCCCCAGCCCTAAGAATGCATTCTGGTGTAAGCAGTTGGTTTTACCCTGTTGCTGCATAGGTCTGTGACCTTGTACTTCATGAACCAAGAAAACAATGAAGTGGAATGTAGTACTCTTCATTCTAGAAGAGTTTACTTCCTAAACTTGGTTACACAGAAACACATCAGGAGTTTCATGTGGATTTAACCATGTATACTGAAGGGATGGAGGGAGGTACGGGGTAGGGGTGAGACCATGTGATATTCAACTTTTGATCACTACAACAAATATGTGAGATAGTCAAGGGGCAAGGGATGTATCTCAGTGTTAGAGGATTTCCCTAGCATTTGTGAGGCCATAGTTGGATCCCTGGTACCATAAAAACAAAACAAAATGAGGATAAAACTTTTTTTAGCTCATAGTTTCAGAAGTTGTGGCCCATGGTCACCTGGCTCCATTGTTTATAGGCCTGTGGTGAGGCAGCACATCTCGGTAGCCGTGTGGTGAAGCAAAATCACCTCATGGCCAGGAAATGAAAGAGGAAGAAGGGAATGGCGTCCCTGCGTGCCCTTCAAGGTCATGCCCACAATGCCTTACAGACATTTCTACTAGGCTGCACCTCTCAGGGTTCCGTCACCTCCCAGTTTTGCCACCCAAGGGATCAACCCTTAAACTGATAGACCTTTGAGAGACATTTGTCGTAATCATAGCAGACCAGAAATAGAAACTGGAATTAGTGAAAAGGCTAAATTATAGATCCAGTATTAAGGAAATAATTTTATTGTTTTCTAGTAGCAGTAATGACATGTTGTGTGCTATGGCAACCTGTTTTTAGAGTAGATACGGCTGGAGTATTATCAACAGTTGGCTTGCGTATAAACAGTGCTTTGGAATTCCTTAGAGGTATTTCAAGGAAGGTTACATGTCCTTCTGTAAACTTTCTTGTTTTCTTTAATACTGTGTGATTTTCCTTACTGTACACATAAATAGAGTAGAGGTAATTACTTGAACCTGAAGGGATGACGATCAGTATTTGTACTTTATGTGTTGAAAGCATTGATTAGGTAGGGCCAGCAAAACTTACTTGATGGTTACTGAAACTCTCCGATCATTTCACTAGTCAATTGGATGATAAATCATTCTGTTTTTCATTTTATATTTTTCCTTTTGATAATACCCTTTCTCGATGGTTGCAGTTTAATTGCTGTAGCAGTATTTGTCTTGAGAGGAAATATAAACTGAAAGTTGAATATACATTTTCCTGGGTTGTTAGAATCACTAGAAGTGGTAAACTTTTGTAGTGCTCAGTGTTCAAAAATTATGATTAATATTTTAAAATCTCCTAAGGAAGAATTTTTTAGCAGTTTCTGTTAATACATGACAAATCTAGCAGCAGTGGAAATGCATAGTACCTTGTTCAGGTGAATTTATCATTTCCTGGTCTATCTTTTCAAATGGCCAAGTGCAATTATAAACAACTCAAGCGCTGATTATGGTTTAGAATCAGACAAATGGGTGAAATAACCATTGTTATAGCTGTGATGCTTCATAGTCATTACTTTTATTTGATCCCCACCCTGTGTGCGTGTATGCGTGCGTGCGTGTGTGTGTGTGTGTGTGTGTTGAGCAGAAAGAAGGAAGACTTTCTTTCAGAAATTTATCCGTTGTATTCGGTTACCACCATATTCTAACATTTTCATCACTGAAATAGAAAACTATCCCTATTAGCATTCACTCTGCATCCTCTTCTTCACCTCCTGGCTCTAGGCAACTACTGATCTGTTCTCTCACTATGTATTTGTCTGTTCTGGATATTTCATGCAAATACACTCAGACAAAAATCTGAGGTCTTTTGTGACTGGCTGCACGTTTTTCTCTTACCCAGCTGGAGAAGTTGTAGCTGTAGCCCCTACTTGAAATGCAGATGTTGGCATGGGTTTGGAAATGGACTTGCCTTTCCTTAAGCTGATGTCAAGGACAGTTTTTCTTTTTATTTCAATTTTTATTTTTTGTTGGTACATGTGTGCAGGACATAATGATGACATTCCTTGCATGGAATTGGCACATGCACGTAACACATCTTAATTCCTTTTTCATCCTCTTCTCCTGCCTCCTCCCTCCCCGTCTTTTGGTCCCCTTCCCTTTGCAAAAGATTTGTCTTTCAGCTTTTGATTATCTATCTTTTACTTTCCTCTTTGTTCATACTTTGTGTTTCTTATATAAGAGAAACCACAAGATAATTAAACTTGTGCATCTGATTTGTTTCATTTAACGTGGTAGTCTCAAGGTGCACAGGACAGCTTTTCAAATTGTGGTGGGGGACTTAGCTCAGTGGTTCCGCCACCTACCTTGCAAGTTCAAGGACCTGAGTTCGATCCTCTGTACAAAAAAAA
>NW_022900941.1:33165690-33168190 GCF_012274545.1 Fukomys damarensis | reverse complement strand
TGCCCTTTAGTTGAAAGTACTCAGCATACCAAAGCATTATACTTTGGGATGTTCTGTTCTGTGCCCCAGTGTAGATTTTGTGGAAAGTCTGCTGAGATGAACTCAAAAAACAGTGTCATCCCATACTTTGAAAACATTGGATGAGGACATTGTTTTATAATGTAATGAAGAGATGATGTGGAGAAGATTACAGGAAAGATAATTTGGGATAGAGCTGTAATTTATAACTCAAGCATATGCATGAGGCATGAAAGGATGTGCAAAGAATAGAGTAGGCTGTCAGGAATGAAGTATTTGTGAAATGTGGTGAGATGCTTCTCAGATATGCATCCTGGAAGCTATTAAGCGGAAGTCTACTGAGGAGTTGTGTAGCTCTTGCTATTATGACTATTATAGCCCCAGGAAGAGCAAGTAGCTAATGGGGCTTTAAATCTATAATAAAGAAGAACAAAAGCTGCCATTTTGGAACCTTTACTAAAGGTGAGTGGAGCCGCAAGGTTGAGTTTCATCATTTGAAAACACTATGTTAGGAGCTTTCAGTATTGATTTTGCTGTATATATGTCTCTCATTTCTTAGGGGCCTACATACGTAGTGCCTTTGCATACATAGTGCAGCATTATTGCCTGTTTTCCAATAAATGAGGCCAGGATTTCTGTTTTTAACTGACCTCAATTGTTTAGTGAGTAGTCTGGCGGATGTTTTTGGAATAACAGACCTTTTATTTTGAAGTTGCCTGGTTATTTTGGACTGTTTGTGCCCCCGCCCCCATTCATAGGTTGAATTCCTAATCAGGGTGATGGCATTTGGAGATGTGATCTTTGGGAGGTAAATGTAGATGCTAAGGGTAGGGACCCAAAGTTGGGATTAGGGGCCTTGTAAGAAGAGGCCTCTAATTGCAGATGTGATTCTTCTTACAAGATTTTCTGCCATGGGGGAATACAGTGAGAGAACAGCTGTCTGCAAGCCAGGAAGAGAGCCCTCATTAAGAACCAAATCTACTGGTGTCTTGACCTTGAAATTCCTGGCCTCCAAAGTTGTGCAGAACGAATTGCTCTTGGTTAAGCTACCCATTCTGTGATTCTTTGTTTTAGCAGCTCAGGCAGACTAATACACTAATACATTTGGCAAGCTGGTATACCTGACTGTTTTCCTTCTAATTTCCCTTCTATTCAGTAGCACATAACCTTTATTCCTTATGTAAAAAACTATGCTTACATCCTTATTCTGGAAGTGATCTAAGTTAGCTTATGTGCCATCCTGAGTGAATACCAGAGACTAAGGAGAAATTATGGGTAGGACAGTGTTGAGTATATAAAACGTGTGACAGTGAGGTCCTATTCACTTTTTTACTCTGAATTTTCTGGAACTACCTAGAAAGGACAGCAAGGTCATTTACAATGTGCCGTGGTAAAAATAAACTGATTTTGGAAAAGCAAAAATATTTCCTACACTGAAATTAGAAAGAAACTTTCTTGTTCTCATAGAGTTGACACTATATAAGATAGGATAGAAGTTGCAGAATAAACTGTCATAATTCAGAAGTTGTGTCTTAAATCCTTTATTGTACACATAATGTCTCTTACAATACTGGAGTATGGTTCAATACAAACAGTTATGTTCGAGAGCCATTGCTGTATGGTTTAGTGTCTGTGATTCTCAGTCTTGGCTCAGGTGAGAATCACTAGCGGAGTATTAAAAATCCTTATTCCCAGGCCATATTGTGCAGCCCATTAAAATCAGAATTCCTGGGGTTGGAGGTGAGTGGAACTCTGGTATCAAACTTCTTCAAAATTCCAGGTGATGAATGTAGTTCTCTGGTCTTATATAATCAGAGAGAAACTGTCAGGTAGTTCTTTTCAACCCAGATTTATCAGCCAGGATATTTACATGATGTTGCAGTAATAAACACACATCTCTAAAACAACAACAAAGATTTATTTTTATTCCCCTGTGTGTACTCTTGGGTTAGCTAGAAGTCTGCTTACTATTGGTCTCTTTCTAATAGCACAGCCACCATCTGGTGTATTGCTGTTTAGCTGCAGAAAAGGGAAGGAGAGACATGATGGATCATATCCTGGATTTTTTGTTTATTTTTTGAGATAGGGTTTTAAGCTTGCTATGTAGCCTATTCTGGCCTCAAACTCTCAAGTCTGTCTGCCTTAGCCTCCCAAGTGCTGGGAATGCAGGTGTGTACCACCATGTCTGGCTTTCTGTGCTGGATCTTAAAATTCTGCCTCAATGAATACTAACATGCAGTAGCAGTGAATCCAAAGGATAACTGTATATTTTTTTATCACTTTATAGTCCACAGTAAGTGAGCATTTAAGGGTGGGTACATGATTCTATTTCAAATGACCTTGGTCTAAGGATACAGGTTTGTAAATGGCTCTGCTCAACATGTGGATTGCATCTATGGTCCATTGTGGCTTCCTAGCAGCTTCCTAGGAGGCTCCAAGGAAAAATAGAGGGTAGGTACCTTTTTTTTTTTTTTTTTTTTTT
>NW_022900941.1:33154901-33165616 GCF_012274545.1 Fukomys damarensis | reverse complement strand
GGTTCCTTTTTTTTTTTTTTTTTTTTTGTACCAGGGATTGAACTCGTGTCCTTGCGGTTGTGAGGCAGGCAGTGACGCCACTGAGCTAACCCCTGGCCCCTAAATCATTAAATTTTGCACAGGCTGAGCCTGAACTTGTGATCCTTGTGTCTCAGTATCCCGGGCATTCTAGGCCTGTATCATGAGGCCTAGCACTATTTTAGGGGATGACCAGGAGTTGAACTATTCTGCCCAAAACCCAGTGGCCTGAACTTTGTCACAGTGCTACCTCTCTCTTCAAAGGAAGCTAAGAAATGTCATCTCTGAGTTGCCATGTGAAGGCCAAAAATTGGGACAGCTCTATTTCTGGAAGGAAGGAGAGAATGGGCGTTGGGGCCAGTTAGCAGCCTGTCTCACTGTGGTCATGGTTTTCACAATTTAGTTTCCGCATAGGAACCCTTTCCTCAAATGATATTGCAGATGCGATTATTGGCAGTCAGCACATTTGACGGAGTGGGGGTTATATATGACCACCTTCCCAGGTTCTTCCTCATGCTGTTTGCAGCAGTTCTAGAGGCATCGTCAAGGAACCTGGGGGCTACACGAGGATTGCAGATGAAAGTGAATTGGGATTTTTCATATGCTGTGGAACACCCTCCCAAAATACTGTTCCTCACAGGAGAACTTTGTAATGACACCTGAAATGATGGAACGGAATGAGCCTCTCTATCAGTTCTATTGTTAAAACAACAACATCAACAATGACCACAAAACTAAACTCAAATCCGTCTCTCTCTCCTTCTGACATCCTATTTGTAGCCTGTGGTACTGCTATCTATTGATTCACTTGATCCCCTTCCTTTCTTTAAACACTGGGTTCATTCTCCACACAGTTGCTGAAATAGATTATTAGAAAGGATGTCAGGTTATGTCATTCCCCTATTTTAACCTTTCAGTGGATTTCTTTTGGGTGCAAAATGTAATCTAAATTTCTTACTGTGATCTGCAAGACTCTGTAATGATTTAACTCCTCTGAAACTCTTTTATTTCACCTTCAACTTTCAGCTTGCTGTCTTTCCTCCCCTTGTCTCTAGCCTCCTGCCTCTGTACTTTTACACTTTTCTCTCCTTTTGGAGTGCTTTTTTCTTGTCTCTTTACATAACTGTCTCCTTGTTCTTTACCTGTCATTGCATATACTACCTTAGACTTCTCTGGTTGCCGAATCTAAGGTAGGTATCACCACCCCTTACTCTCTGTCACATTCTGTTACTGTTAGAAATTACCTTGTGTGAAATAAAAAAGAAATTACCTTGTGTGTTTTATTTTATTTATTCATTATTATGAATTTTCATTGGAATGTCAGGCCCCAAATGGCACACAGAGGCATACCCTTCCTTGCACATTCTAGGCTAATAGAAGAGGCATCCAGAACATGTGTTTAACTATATTGCTTAGTAGATGGATGGAGTGACAGTGATTTTTAAAATTCCATTAATTAGGTAAGAATCTGGGTAGAACCTGTTCTTTATTGTCCAAAATTGTGCTATGGAAGCTTTCCTTTTAGAATTGAGGTCTCTGGGAAAATGTGTTTCTGATTAGAAGACATAAAAGTGACCCAAAGGGCCTTCCACAAAGTGGCCTTTTCAGAAACTAGTTTAGAGTTATTTGAAAACATGCAACTGGATGTTCATGGACCCATAATCTCAATCCCAAAGGCACAGCTGCAGTGACACTTGCATGGGGAAAAATTCAAAGTAACTCAATGCATATGTCCACCTATTAGCTACCACTGTATTCCACTAGCTTTGGGCAGTTCTTTCCTAATTTACTTCCCAGAAAGATCTCATGACAGATATACCTCAAATCCCCGTGTTAGATGACTTGATAACAGGACATTAGCTGCAGTTGGGTGAAACACAAATGGGCAGATATTGTGCTCTCTCACTTGTATTATTTGGGAGCACCATCCTGGATCTGCTTCAGAACCTTTTCTGCCCTAATGAAAGGCATCAAAGAATACCATTACTCAGCACTGATTGCAACTCAGTTCTTAATCTCCTGTGGCTGATGCTTTGGTCTGGTGCCCAGTATTGGATGCCTAGGTTCCTGCAGACCAGATCCTTTTTGTTCCAGACAGCCTTAGGAATCAAAAGGCTTCTTGGGCTATGGAATTTGGGCTGGAGGAAGGGAAGGATGAGACAGAGGTCTGTGTGCATGGCTGAGTGTGTGAGAGTCACTCTGTCCAGATAAGAAGGAGCAGCCAGATCAGAATGCGAACGTGGGGTCAGCAGAGCCAGCAGAAGGAAGTCCACATTGCCTCATGTCTCTGGGTTTGCTAGCACTGCACCTGGAGTGCTGTGCCCCCACTTCTTTTTCTGGGGAACTCCTACTCCTTTTCTTCAGGATTGCATAAGTGTAACATCCTCTACAATTTTCTCCAACACCCCCAGGGCAGAATTAATTTTTTCCTCCCTTTGTACATGTGGAGCACTTCTCAAATTGTTTTGAAATGATATGTTTACAGATCTGTCTCATTCTCAATGAGCCCCTCAAGGACTTGGACCTATCATAATTTTCTTTACAGGCAGCACAGCAGATATATTGTTAGAATCAGCTGTGGGATCAGGTGGAATAGAGTGTGAGTCCAGGCTATATCACTTTCTTTTTTTCTTAATTAAAAAAATTTTTTTGCTCCCCCCTCTTTTTTTATATCACTTTCTGTTTGTGTGACTTTGGCCAAGCTTAATGTCTTTGAGGCTAGTTTCCCTCACCCATAAAATGGGAGTAGAAATACTTCTCTCAGTGGATAGAGTGACAGTTTTGAAAAAGGAGATACCGTAGGTATACACTGGATGAAAATTCTTTTATTTGAAAGCAGGGTGGGGCTGGCGTCGGTGGTGGCGTGTAATCGTCAGTGCCTCTGCTGAGTGCTCTGATGGTGAAAGGAACATCCTAGATGGATGAGTGGTGGCCGTGAGGGAGGTGAGGGGCACAGTGCTGGCAGTGGCGGCGCTGTTGTGGTCCTGGAGACAGGGTGAGGTGGTGGTGACGGAGGTGGGGTGGTAGGCACGGCAGTGCTGGTGGTGGTGGCAGTGGAGTGCTCAGTGATGGAGAGGACAGGATGGGTAGAGGGTAGAGGTGACAGCAATGTGCTGGAGGTGGTATCGGTGAAGCGGTGATGGTGGTGAGGGCATAGACAAGGTGATAATGGTACGGTGCTAGTGACAGTGACTGTGCTGGTGGTGATGGAGGTAGGATGGTTGTCGCGGTAGTGCCAGGGATGGTGGTGACAGTAAGGCTGGGAGTGCAGGTGGAGGTGGTGATGATACTGGTATGGTGGTGGTGGTGGTAGTGTTGGTTGCTCTAAAGCTTCTGGGAACAAGTTTCTCAACTCTGTTGCTTCGCTTGCCATTTGGGATTCATTTCCCCCAGCAAACTTCTAGAGTGAGGTCCCCAGAGTGAGGTCCACACAGCTTTATTGTATTTTGTCTTTCCTCCTCTACTGCCTGCTTG
Organism: Fukomys damarensis; assembly: GCF_012274545.1. Taxonomy (NCBI): domain Eukaryota; kingdom Metazoa; phylum Chordata; class Mammalia; order Rodentia; family Bathyergidae; genus Fukomys; species Fukomys damarensis. The sequence goes on along the minus strand of NW_022900941.1, from coordinate 33,162,124 downwards.
CTTCTGAATGCCTTGTTCCTTCTTATGGGCTGACCCATGGCTCTTCATCTGATTCTCTGCCCTTGACTTTACATGGGTTTTAGCTTTGGTGTGGTTTTCTGGATCTGCCATACACTCCTGTCCTGCCTGCCCACGTCCTCTATGCCATAGTGTTTCCACTGTTGGTCCTAGATCACTGTTGTGCACCTAGGAGCCAGGGGAACTTCTGCAATAGACTAGTTACTTTGAGTTACTTGTCAAGTTAGAGGTTTTAATGCTAGAGGATTGCATTTGTGGCTGAAAGGAATGCCCCAAAATCTGAGAACACCACTCATGGAATGTAGCAGTGGAGAATAGACTTCCTTTTAAGTAGGTTGATAAATCGGCTTATAATGATCTCTTTTGTTGTTTTAAAAATGTGAGTTTAACTATATTCATGGAGTATTTTCATTCTCCTGTGCTGTGTTCCAGTCTCTTAACATAACTCGTTTGTTTATTTATATACTTAGCAATTCATTTGTTTATATTTTTGTCTCAGCTTGTTGAAAATTCATAATTATTCTATTCTTCTGCTAACTTACGCCAACTTTGGTGATGGCACTAGAATCTGGAGGTGGCAGCTAAATTCTCATGTAAACATTGAAAAAGCATGATTGCCAGCTTCCTACACAGGGTAAATGGTATTGTGCTAAAGCAGTCACTTCAAAGAGGAGGATGTTTTCAGGTTTAGGGGTGGAGGGGATGGAAGACTCTTTTTAAAGTCTTTGATGATAAGGAAGGTGGTTTTTCTTGACTGGCTCCCTCTGTTGATGAAATCATACTGAGCATGTGTTACTTGAGTTTGCTGATAGTTGGCTATCTTCCACTCTACTGAGCATTACTGTCTGCCAAGTGCACAAAGTAAATCTGTATAGATTTCTTCCCAAGACCAATAGCATTTATGATATATTGCTCACTGAAAGCCTTTTTTTTTGTTATTTTGTGAAAACCATAAATTGATACTAATCTGGCCTAGTAGAAAGGACACAGTATTTTCAGCAAAAACTCAAGCTCAAGGTCTAGACCTGGAGCAAGTCACTTAACTTGGAGTTTTAGTTTCCACCTTTGAAAAGTGAAAACAGTTGATTCCTGAGCCTCAACATAAGGATTTTCATGAACTTTGACGGAGATACAACCTGTGAAAAAGGTTCATAACATTAAAAGGTTACTTTTTACCATTATATTTGACTTACGCTATTAAGGCAAGAATGCTCTTTAAATTAGGAATTTTGTTATTTAGAAAAGTAATTACTATTAAATGGCTTTGCACTTACTTCTCTCAGATTTAATATTCACGAAGCCTCTCTAGCCACAAAGAATTTTGCAAGTTGTCTTTTTAGAGCTGTGAAATAAAAGCCAGGTCTGTATTAGATATTTGCCCACATTTATGCCCCTACACTGAGCTCCTTTGCCCTAGAATGATGATCTCATTTTTGCTGGTGTATCTGGAGCCCCATCTCAGAAAGCACCTCTTTTCAAATCATTAGCTGACTGCTTCCGGCAGACAGAGTCCTTCTGTCATCCCATGGCTCCTTGGTCTTACCTCTAAGCAGCCTCTCAATTACTGTCACCTAATTCTACCTGATTGTCAGCTCAGAGGGCAGCAGGTTTTGTTGCTTTTGATGATTGTGCCATTCTCAGTACCTAGAACTGTCCCTGGCACTAAGTTAGTTTAGTGTTAAGTAAACCTTTCTGGAATGAATGGATGAATGAGCAGATGAGTTCTCCTCCATCAGTTCCTACGCCTTCATTTTGTTTAGATCCTGGTGCCTGGCACGTTTTTACAGTATTTGCTGAATTATTAAGTTTCTGGACTAGCAATTTACATATTTAGAAAGCAAAAGAAAGAGAGTAAATATTCTAAAATAATAAAAATGCTGGAGCAGCAAGCGGACCTGTGGAGCTGAGCTGATTACCTTCCACCCCCTACCCCCGGGCCTCCGAGCAGCGAGTGGTACCTGGATCCACACCTCAGAGGCACAGGGGATCATAAAGGCCATTGTCCTTAGCTCCAGAGAATAGAGCAGAAGCGAACAACGGAAAGAGGGCTTTTTCAGACTCCTAGATGAAAACTGAAGCCCATTGGAAAAGTGACGAGAATCTCTGCAATAAATGCACACCAGACCACTGTAGTTGGTAAGTTGGAGGGATCACCATCTCCCATCAGAACCTGGACTAGCTGCAGGGGAAGGGCAGCTGGAGCCTGCAGGAGAACCTTGCAGAGTTCAACCCTGCTGGAGGTCACGGAGCTCAACTTGTACCTTGTAGTCAGCAATCAGCCTGAATCTCAGGGGTCTGCTGCTAGCTTGCTGAGAACAATTGACTTAGATGTGCACACCGATGCCCATGTTGTCTATTGTTACAGCAGAGACACACTTAAAGGAGGCCCTTCATTTTTATTTTTTATTTTTAAAAATTTTGTTCTTTTCCTCTCATTTTTAATTTTAATTTTTTTTTGTTTTGTTTTTGAGACAGGATCTCACTATGTAGTTGAGACTGACCTGGAACTCACTGTGTGGCCCAGGCTGGTCTCAAACTCACAGCGATCCTCCTGCCTCAGCCTCCCCAGTGCTAGGATTACAGGCATGTACCACCATGCCTGGCTCCCTATATCTACTTTCTTCAGTCTTTTTCTATCTATGAAACCAAGCTCCTCAAGCATCAGGACACTTATTCTGTTTTCAAAATAAGGAGTTGCTCTATTCTGGAATTGCTGATAAAGCCAATTAGAGTTTTAAACTAATTTTCTTTAAATCATTTCATGTGCCCCCCCCAATACCAGGGATTGAACTCAGGACCTTGCTTAAGCAAGGCAGGCACAGTGCCACTGAGCTAAATCCCTGGCCCTTATTTTCCTTTTTTATGGTTTTTTGAGACAGGGTCTCACTATGTAGTTGAGACTGACCTGGAACTCACTATGTAGCCCAGGCTGGTCTCGAACTCACAACGATCCTCCTGCCTTAGCCTCCCGAGTGCTGAGATTACAAGCATATGCCACCACACCCGGCCTTTTTAATTTTAATTTTAATTTTTTCTTTTCAAAACTTTTTCTTTTTCTTTTTTTTTTCTTTCTTTCTCTGTCTCACTCTTTTGCTCTCCCACATTGTTCCTCATCTCCCTTTTTGTTCCTGTTCTTGTCCTAATTTGAATTTCTTTTTTCTTTTTGGTACCAGGGATTGAACTCTGGACCTTGCGCTTGCAAGGCAGGTGGCGGAACCACTGAGCTAAATCCTCGGCCCTGAATTTCTTTTCTTGTTTCTTTTTTCTTCTCTGGATTGTCATTAGTTTCAAGGGAAAGTGAATACAGTTTCTAGCTTCCCTATTTCTGTTAGGTTGTTCTGTTCTTGTCTTCGTTCTTTCATTCTGCCTTTTCCTCTCGTCTTCAATAGTTTCCTAGAGTTTGAGTGATCTTCCTGTGTCCTCTGGCCTCACTTCTAACCTTCTGTCTATCTATCCTCTCTCCCCAACTCCTTTTAATTCCTCATCCTGAAGGGTGAAGGTGCTATATTAAAGAGTTTATTCACTATAAACATATTTTGGGCTGGTCCTTGATTTTGATTTAATTCACATGGTTAAAGGTCATAGATTAATAACTACCACAAATTGTCATTCTCTAAGCTGTGCTTGATGCTATTGTGTTGCTGATTGTATCACTTGGGCTAGGGTGTTGTGATTGATCTAATCAGTTGTCTTTCTGGTATAATTAAATTGAGTTTGCCACAGATTCATTAGAGACTCAAAACCTAAAGACCAACTATATCTGGAAGATTGAAGCATCAACCCAAGAATTCAACCAAGGATGATACCAACAACAAAAGTAGAAATTAGAAGACATTTGAGCAAGGCATAAACACAGACTTCTAGCACACCAAAAGCAACTTCTGGGGAAAGCGAGGTGGAAAAATCTGATAATCAACCACCTGGACACCCTGAACTGATAGCACAGGAAGTAGCAAAACAGGTGAATGAAGCTCTAGAAAAATTCAAAACCGAAATAATTTCCCGGATAACTACAGAGATGGTGAGCAGAATGAAAGACAGGATTAGCGACTCTAGAACAGACAGATAAAAAATAAAAATGCTGCTGTACTTTCATATCATAATTGTTTTAAATATACCATTTTAATTTGTAGTCAGGTTTCTATAGGCTTTTTTTGTTTGTTTGTTGTTGAGACAGGGTCTCACTGTTTAGTTCAGGCTGTCCTTGAGCTCACAATGTAGCACAGGTTGGCCTTGAACTCGCAGCGATCCTCCTCCCTAAGAGTTTCCTAAGAGGTGAGATTACAGGTGTGCACCGTCATGCCTGGCTGGTAGGCTGCTTTTACAAAAATGTGCTGAACATCTGGTAAAGTTTTTGAAACCAAACTACAGGTCATTCTGAACTAATTGTCTCTCTCTCTGTCTCTCTCTTTTTTTTTTTTTGGTACCAGAGATCAACCTCAGGACTTTGTGCTTGCCAGGCAAGCGATTTGCTGCTAAGCTAAATCCCTGGTGCTGGACAAATTTTTAATAGCAACTCTTATTTTTCCCTCTAAAAATGGTATAAATGTCACTAGAATATGCAAAATGTCTTACATCTTTAACACCCTAACATATAGATATTAATAGATTCCTTGTAATGTGAATTATGGCAAATTCATTGTAAGTATCAAAGTAAAAATAATCCTAAATTTTGCAAACGGCAATTTGCCAGGTTTTCTGTAGCTCCTTACCCCCTACTGTGTTTGAGGAAGTCTTTCTCATAGTAAGGTTTTTAAAATTCTACTTAAAAAATTTTATATCCTCTTCAGCAGATGGGCTGACCGGCACACAGTCTCCATGGTAACAAAGTTTCCATACCCCCTCCTTTTAAAATAGCCTAAAGTCACAGAAGGGAATTTAGATATTAATAGCATAAGAAATTTCAATGAGGAAAGTTATTAAATATGCAGCCTTTGACTACTTGTTTCTTGATCAAGTGTCATTTGTGAAATATAGCAGCTATGTAAAGTACTATAAATAATAGTTTTAATACTTGTGCAGTTTAGGATGTGGCAGTTGGTTTGCTGAAATAATTAGCTGTTGGACACATGTTTTAATTAGCCTATCCTTCTCAACTTTCTTTTTGCCAGCCAAATCAGTGTATGTGCTATACTCCATTTAGGAGTACAACAGCATCATCGTCATGTATTAAGTTATTTTAGCATCTATGTAGAGGACAAAACCAAGGATTTCTTGTTGCTCTCCAGTTTCTATGCCACCCATTTTTGTTGTTTGTACTAAATATAGAAAAAAACATAATTTTCATGAGGCCAAAGGCTGTGTTGAGTGGATTAGGTTTTAGTATTGATCATTGGTACCTATAAAGAATTGTAAACTTCTCCCGGTTGGTATGCAAATGATTTTTTTAAGGTAATTCCCTAGAAAAGCATAAGAAGGTATTTGTAAAAAGGGCTTTAGCTTAACAGTGGCATGCTTTGGTAGTCCCGTGATTTGGGAGGCTGCAGCTGGAAGATTCCTTGAGCCTACAAATTTACAATTAGCCTGGACAACATAGTGAGACCTGCATCTCTAGGGAAAAAAACAAGATGTGTTTCATTTACTAAAATTATTGTGTTTTTCTTGTTGACTAGCATGCTTGTCTTGCATAAAAAATTTAACCCTTTTTTCTTATTTTAAATTTACACTTATTTAAATAGTACGCAAAAATAAAAATTGTACATATTTATGGAGTACTACATGATGTTTTGAGTAATCCTTGTTTTGGGGTTAATTTTTTTGTTGTTGCTGGAGATTGAACCTCGAGCCTCACACATACTCAGTCTCTTGGGTCTACTTTTACATGTTAATTTTTGTGAAGTCATGACATAGTCTTGCTCGTTTAGCTGTAAATATTAAGAGAGGTTGTTATCCCATCAAAATATCTAGAATAAGGAAAATTTTTTCTGTCAAACAACAGAAATGTATTAAGCATACCTGGAGTGCTTTGCCCCGTGGTGGGCTCTTTTTAACATGCTTTGATGCATATTAAAAAATCCTGTTGCAAGATTGTCTAAGAGTTTCTGTTTTGTATTGTCTCTCTATTTACTTTTCTGTCAGCTGATAGGTTGAGCTGGAAATGACCCATGTGGAAGGTATGTCTGAAAGTAACATTTGTTTCTTCTGGGGAAAAACAAGGGCGTTGTTCATATGCTCATGATAAGATTTAATGGGAGCTTGGTTGGGGGTGGGTATCTACTGATGACACTCTTACCTTGCTACTTCTGCTAATTTCCTGGGAAGCTCTTGACCCATATTAAAGTAGTCCCCCTTCACACCAAATTAATGGGCTTTGTTTTATTCTAGTTTCCTCTGAAAACCTGTGTCCAGGTAGTGTATTTTGGAAATGATTCCAAAGAATGGGAGGGAGAAAGAACGAAAAGCCAAGACCAGAGTGTGTTAACAAGTTGGTCAGTTCTAGGACCACCTGGGGCGATGTTATAGTTCTCTGTGGCGCCCTGTGAAATGCACATCACAATTATTTTTCTTTGAAAATAAAAACAAGACACTCCCCAACTTCCAACAAACAAGTAGAACAATGTACTTGGACAAAGAAAGGAGGAAGGATTTATCCATTGACTTCTGTCCTTCACTGATCAAGGGTAGCCCATAAGGTAGGCCCCTTATGCTACCAGGTTGCACATATGTAAGTGCCAGGCATTCTGCACCTTACTGTCAGAGAAGCCACAGTCCCACACCTGTGTGAAGCTGGTCAAAGCCTCTGTGGAACAGACTGCTGCAGCAGTGGCTGGAATGGTGGGACTTAGAAGACATGCAGTGGTTCCTAAACAGTGCAAGCATTCATCTCAAAGATGCCAATACTTCCTTCATCACATCATTTGTTAGAGCCTCAGTGAAGGACAATTTTTCTCTCTATCTTTTCAGGAAACATAGATCAGGGTTCTTCAGTCTCATATAGTAAGTCCATACTAAGTGTCTCACCACCCTGACCCTTTTGATCCCTTCTTCAGTTTCAGCATCTTTACCTCATTAACAGGAAGCCAAGCTTCTTCGAACCATTCCAGGGGAGTGTTAAGACCAGTGTCAGGTGTTCTTGGCAGGACTTAGGACCCAGGGTCATTAGAAAGTGTTCCTATGTCAGTAAATTCATTATCCAACTTAATATTTTGTGCTCCCCGTGTAAAACACTCAAGATCCACTTCAAATAATCTTTTTGGTATATATAT